>NC_060267.1:167973162-168220440 GCF_021613505.1 Equus quagga
TCAGCCTCCCGCCCCGCCCCTTCGCCCCGCGTGGCGCGGCGGAGCCGGGAGCGAGGCGGCGGCACCCGCGGGGGAGAGGGGTGCCCAGCGCGAAGCGGCGTCTGTCGGGTGACGTCTGCTCTGAGTAATTCCGTTTTCCGACTTGAGCCCGGTAGTCTGAGCTGAGTGTTCTAAGGATCGCGTTTGTGGTCGTTCTAATTGGCGTGACCTGGGCCCTAAGCCCTGAAAAGGGAGAGTCTCGTGGCGACCTGGAGGTGCATATTTAGTTGTGGAGTTGCTATGGACCTGTTCTTTCGGTTCTTCATAGTTGCTTTCAAAGTAGCAGCTCTTATGGAGGAACCCGCTGGAAGTAACAGTGTTTGACCGCTGGGCACGTTTGTCCTCCAGCCTAGTTGGCCTCGGGATCAAGCAAGGGCTTTGGCCGGAAAACGAGTCCGTACTTGAAACTCCAGCCGCTTGATCTCCTTTTCGTAGTCTCATATTTGCCTTAGTTGTGGTTTTACAAATAACTTTTAATTGATCAAATGGTGTGTGTTTTTACAGGATGAAGATGAGTGGAAAGAATTTGAGCAAAAAGAGGTTGATTACAGCGGCCTCAGAGTTCAGGCAATGCAAATAAGGTATGGTCTGGTTACAGAAGTCTTAAGATAATGCGTAGGATACGTGTTGTGTCTTTGGGTTTTTGTTAGCACCAGAACATCATCATGCTTTAGATATGTTTATTAGGGCTTTACTGCGTTGTGTCTCTCCCTCCCCTCTCTCCCATGGCAGTCCTTCTACATGCTGAGGGAATTAGCTGTCAGCTCCAAAACCCTGTGAGAGCTTGCCTACTTCGACTCCTGGTTAGGTCTTTTCATTGGAGGCAGCTAAAATGGATTTTGTGGTTTCAAAATTTTCACTTTTAATGTAGGGGGGTTGAACTTAGTTTTTCTTTTTGTTTCGAAAATAGTGGGGATGGTTTCCACATCCTCTCCGGTAAGCAAGTTAATATATATTTTTGTAATTGAAGCATACTTAGAGAAGTACAGATTTTTACATATTCACGTTGTGAAACCGACCTGTGTAATCTGCACCGTTGTGGAAAAACTGAACGTTACTGGTAGAGCAGAAAACCCCTCTCCTAACCCCTTGTAATTAATGCCTTCACCCCCAGGGATCGCCACTATCCTAACACTGTAGGTCTATTTTCCCTAAAATTTTATAAGAATGGAATCATAGTCTAAGCATGTTATTTTTAAAGTTCAAGAAAACAGTAATTTTTAAAAATTGGATTGGTTGGTTTAGAGGACTTGAAATTAAGAGTATATTTTATCAAGTCTAATCTATGGTAGTCAGTTTTAGATTCGTGTAGGTAAATGTCATTTTTATTGGGGGCTCATAAGTTAGAAAAAACAAGTTTAAGGTTAAAAACTCTCTCTTCCCAGTTTAAAGAAAGAAATGATCCTGGTGAACCGCCTCTGGGTTGAAGCTTGCAATTTGGACCATATGGCACAGTGGAGGAAATAAGTTTCCTTGACAAAATACTGTCTTTGACCTCTCTAGGTGGTAATGCTTATGGCCTTAAATAACTTACTCAGAAACCTTGGCTTATATTTTTGACATTTGTTGAATAGTTATCACAGCTAGGCGTTAATGTCCTAGGTTATTTGACATCGTTTCATGAGCTTATCCAAAGTGAAACCTGACTAATGGTGAGCACCTTAGGAAATGTGCTTTCTCCACCCTTGAGATTCCTTTGTAGTGGTGTTGAGTGGAAGTGATTGGACTGGAGTTTTATTCCCAGCCACTTCTTGGCTTCTTACTGTGTTAGGTGTTTTTGAAGAGGTGTGGTTTAGAAAATATCCCTATTTTCTTTTTCCTGGGCTTTGAGTGTAAAAGTGGGGAGGAGGGGATGAGGTTCTGAATCTTTTGGAGTTGTGGGCGTGTCTGTGTGTCGTTCGGCCGCGGTGTTGTAGAATGAGGCTCTTGGTCTGCCCTTCCTGACTGCAGGCCCCAGAGTCTTCCTGACTGCGGATTCTTGAAGACTTGCATGACAGGAGGGCTAGCGTTTGGTCACGTTGAACTTACTGAGCAAGAGTAGCACTTTCCAAGGGGAGGGGAGAGGTTTCAGGTTCACTGGATGCTAGAAATGGATTTTATGTTATGGAGGATGTTTAAGCTGTTCCTATTTTTCTGTGATTCAATATACAGTATCTCCTATGTCCATATTCAAGGTTATGTTAGTCGTTTTTGGCTGGTCCTGAGACGGTGAAAAGTTTCTTAAATAACTTACGTCCTTCACCTTTGCCAGGGGTATGAGTAAATCTCAGCTTGTATGAGCATTTAGGTGCTGCTTTTTAGCAGTTTTATATCGTGTTTTCTCATTGCTAGCATCTAATCACTGCCCCTGGGTGGCCGTCCAGATGTCATCTTCTAATCTGCTAACTGAAAAACACACGTTCTCGTGGAAGCTGCTTTTGTGGGTCCTCAGTCACTGTGAAGTCTGGGGTCCCTGTTTCCGTTGCCTTCATAAATCATTTGTTAAAGGGGAATCTGACAGCTTCAGGAAAGGCTTGAGAGTGAGAAGCCATCTGAGCTTTAATACTAATGGCTAAAACTTTCACTTGATGTACTGAATAGCCCAGGGAAGGACATGTTTGTCCAGAGGAGTGGGAAGTCAGCCACTCACATAAATGGGATGGAGTTGATGAAGTAGCAAAATGCGACCTTTGGGGAGAGACGGACCTGGCTTTGCATTTAGCCTTGCTGCCTGTGTGACCTTGGCCAAGTCACTTGACTTTTGAATGTTGGTTCTTGTCTGTCAACTTGAGACAACTACTAAGGGTGGGGAGAATTTTGAACAGGACCTTTTGTAAAATACCCAATTGGTTAACATTAATCTTATCTTCTCAATTCAGTGGATAAATCAGAATGACTTACTCTTGGGAGTTTCTCTGCAGTTTAACCATGAAGCACCTGATTTGTAACACCAAGTTTGAGGGGAGGGAGTGGAGGAGGCACATAAGATTATCACGATTAAAGTCAGACCCTGGTGAGTCAGTTCACTGTGGACACAGTAGGAGAAAATGACACGTTCAGGTTGGCATTACTATAACCATACAAACAAAAATCCTTTTAGTGTGTTAAACGTTGCTAGCGATCTCAAATGATTGTCTTCTGTGGCTAGGTTTTAACTTTTGGGCAAAAGCACTTAGAATGGAAAAGAAATGAGATTTTCTCTTTTCTATGGGATTGGAGGTGGAGATTCTTTATGCTTTTAACCTATCTTTTCTGTCTGAGAAAGAGGCAGCCTTGCTATGTCAGTATGGGACAAGGGAAAATGAAACTCTAGAAGTTGACTTAAAGTATCTTGAAATTCTCAGCCTATAGTCTTAAATTTTTTTCTCCCAACTTTTTGCTGTGAAAAATTACGAACCTCAGAAAAGTTGCAGTAGTAAAATAAGTACCCATATACTCTTGGCTTAGCTCTGCCAATCATTCTGGCCATATTTGCTTTCTCGTCAGTTAGCTGCAGATACTGCATACAGTCTTAAAGGTCTTGACATTGATCCTCACAGAGTGTTAACATGCTGGACCTTTATCCAAGGTAAGTGTACATTGGAAAGGGAAAAGTCTCAGCAGCAGCAAACATGCTATATTAATGTCCTCTCTGAGACTTACCAACTAGCTGAAGATTTAAGTACCAAGAGTAATCTCAGGGCACGTGTCAAGTTTTGTGTGTAAGTTCATAGATCTTATTGCAGGTCATGTCATTATTTATAGACAAGTTCTTGAGAGGGAAGCCCTTGGGATGGAGATAAAAGAGGAGCCTAACACTTGAGCTTAGATTATTGCTTGATTGTAGGACCTGTGGCTTGCCTCTCCCGTCTTTAAAATGGGTTTTGGGGAGAAGGAAGGATTTTGTTTAATACTTGAGGTTACTGAATTTGAGGATTTGTCATGTTTCAATAAAGAGTTGAGTTCCTGGAGCCTGGTGGTTTTCTAGGAACCTTCTTAAATCCAGACCTTTAACCCATTAGGTAGAGCTGATTAGGTTGTCCTTTGAAGAGAAGAAATTACTCCTGCTTTCATGTTGGGTTCATTATAGCAAATATTTGTGTTACTGCTGTGTGCCAGGCTGTGCCAGGCGTTGTGCTGGGCCTGGGGTTGTAAAAATACCTCGGGCTCTGGTAAGTACCGGTGACCGTTTAGGTTGTGTGCAGGGTGCTGTGGGCACAGGAGAGACCCTTAGTCTCCCATGAAGGGGTCAAGAAAGAGTTCTTGGATGCGGTGCAGTGACATTGTAAGCTGCCAGGCATAGCTCACCAGGCCGTTTCTGTCTCCCGATTTTACTGCTTTTAACAGTGGTTGGATAATAGGGTCAAACCAGTGGAGATGCCCAGCATTCCAGCAGAAGCGCAGTAAAGTCTGGGTTTTGTTTTAGCTGCTTCCCCCCTGGTGTTGGGGAAGGGGGGTTAGGATGCATACATTCTCATGTAATGTCCCTTGAGATAGGGAGGTAGGAACATTCTGTTCTTTATAAATAGTATACTGCTGCAGGATACGTAATCCTGATCAGCCTTACTAAAGAAAGTGGATTATTCAAACCTCAAAATAGAGAAAATTTGTGTGTCATATCTTAGAGCTGTAAAGAGGATGAAATGAAATGAGGCAGCCTGAAAGAGCATGGGCTCTGGAGTCCCACTGACTTGGCTCTGCTACTTTGTAGCCCTGAGGAAGGTGCTCGAGTGTCGGTTTCCTCGTGTGCACAGTGGGTCTTCTCCCTGCCTTAGTGTTACTGCGAGGTTTAACTTTGTAGGGTCGGTAGAGCGCTGCCTGGAGTAGTTGGTGTGCAGTAAATACTCCTTTCCCAGCATCGTCATTTGCCTTACCCCACCAATGGTGCCTCACAGGCTTATGCATACTTAAGACAGTAGATTATAGTTGTGATAATGAATTTCCAGTAGCATTGTAGTGTTTAAAAACATCCAATTAGCTGATGAGAAGCTATATATTATGTTTGGGTCAAACACTGAATTTTAGCCCAGTTGTCTTATGTGGAAGTAATTCTTTGCAACATGATTCTTGTTCTGGCTTTGGCATTTGGAAATTTGACATTTTCTGAAATATGTAAATATGAAAAATTAATAGGATGTTTAAATCATGTCTACCCTGCCCTTAGTACTGTGGCATTTTGGCAAGGCTCTTAGCATCTCTGGGCCTTAGTTCCTGCTGATGAAGGGTCTTGACTAGACAATTTCTAATGTTTAGATTAGCTAATGTTTCAGAATCTTAAGAAGCCAAATAAGTTGTCTTTTTGTGCCTGTTGTAGATATACAATCCCTCTAATTAAAGAAATCACTCTTACTTTTTAGTAATAGTTTATAATCGAAGTCTTTTTTAGATTTGTGATTATTTTATTCATTTTTTTCACTTATCTCTGGGGGTGAAGAGGTGGTGAACACTAGACAGCAAAGGAATCTTCTTTTACATGAAACTAAGTATTCTGAGACTAAGTTGGAGTTTTTCTGTAAGATTTTTTTGTGAATTAGGATACCAGTATGCTTTTTTTTTAAAGAACCTTGGAAAAGTATAACAGCATAGAGAAATTTGTAAGAATTATCCATAATCCCTTCTGCTTAGGGAGAATCAATGTTAACATTTTTTAGTTTTCAGTTTATTGCAGACTGATAATTCTGGAGTTTAGATATATTAATCATAAAATGTTAAAGTAATTTGAGGGGAAAGCTATTTTTAGAGTCCAATATATATATTTGAACAGTTGTGATCCAGTGCATTGCTGAGTTAACCATTTCAAAGTGTAAATGACCGACTGGAAGCCATCACAGCTCAGGTGGCTAAGAGTGTGAAAGTGCCACAAAGGCACTGAACTCCTTGTGGGGGGTCTTCCCTCCCTGTCTGCTAGGATTGGGATGCTGGGACATTACTAACTAGTCACTTGTAGCTCTGTGAATAACCCTCATGTTTGTACTTGTGAACCAAGCAAATTACATTAGAGTGTGAGTACGCTGGCCTGGCTTCAGATGGGGGTTACCTGAGGATTTTTTTATTTTCCCTTCTTCTCCCCAAAGTTCCCCGGTACATAGTTGTGTATTTTTAGTTGTGAGTCCTTCTAGTTGTGGCATGTGGGACCACTGCCTCAGCATGGCTTGATGAGCCGTGCCATGTCCGCACCCAGAATCTAAACCGGCAAAACCCTGGGACGCTGAAGCAGAGTGCATGAACTTAACCACTTGGCCACGGGGCCGGCCCCCTGTGGGTTACTTTGAAATTCTTTTGGGACAATTCTGATGTTTGGATACCACAGTTAGACTCCTGGATAGATTATGACCTCCACATCCTTACTTGGTCGTTCATTCCACTTACAGGTTTTAGAACACAGAATCCTGCTGTTTGGTATCCATTTTTAAAAATTCATTTGAAAAGAATGTGTTTTCATGTTTTTGGGGTTTTTTTGTGAGGAAGATTTGCGCTGAGCTAACATCTGCTGCCAATCTTCCTCTTTTCGCTTGGGAAAGATTGTCACTGAGCTAACATCTGTGGCAGTCTTCCTCTATTTTGTATGTGGGATGCCCATCACAGCATGGCTCATGAGTGGTGTGTAGGTCCGTGCCTGAGATCCGAACCTGTGAACCGCGGGCCGCCGAAGCAGAGCCTGCAAACTTAACCACTAGGCAACCGGGCCAGCCCCTTTCATGTTTTTTTTTTCCTTCTATTACAAAGATGGTATATGTGCTGCTTGTATGAAAATTCAAGCAAATATTAAAAAGCACATACGAGTGAACATTTCCAGCACTTACTGTGTGCTGCGCACTGTTCTCAGCACTGTGTGTCTGTTCACTCACTCACTCGTCATAATGGGGCTGTTATGCCCATTTTGCATACGAGGAAACTGAGGCCTGCAGAAGTGAAGTGTTGTCTTCACAGTCTCCTGGCTAGTAAACGGTAGAGCCCGGAGGACTTGAACCAGCCAGTCTGGACGGCTTTAGAATCGTTCATTTCTTCTTTTAATATTTAAAAAATAATTCCAGATGTCTTTCTACTTATTAGATATATGGATTTTATTTTAGTAAGTTATTGGTTTAATATGCAGGAATGCTACCTCCATGTTAGTGTAGGCCTAACACATTTTATTTTATTTTCCCTAACACAACATTTTAAATAGCTGCATAGGATTCTCTTACGTGTTAAGGAAAAGGAAAACTGGAGTGGCTTGGCCATGATCTCCATCCCTTTTTCCTCAAATTATAGTCTTAAGTAAAATATTGGTATAAATGCAAATCGAAGATGTTTGTTCCCCTCTCCCCTTCCTGACTGCCACCCTAAGCCTCTGAATTCTAGAATCATCTCTGGTTGGTGGGTAATTCAGATGATGCTACCATTATCTTTGAAATTTTTTACAAGTGTCTTTAAAGGAGACCATTAGCTGTTTAAGAAATTTGTCTTGTAGTCAGGACTTGTCTTGTTTTAATAGAAACGGAGGGGATTCATCCTTAGATGTCCTTTTGCAGAAGCCAAGAGAGGTCGGGATGTTCCCAAGGCGGGAGTCATCTGTTCATTATTACGGCCATGATCATGGATCAGATTATCAGAAGGAGAAAATATCTTAAAAGAGTGGCAGGCCAGGGACAGAGCTGTGGGCAACAGCCATGTGTTTTTTTTAACAGAAGGGAAATGGGTAGTTGGAATGGTGAAGGAGACCGACAAGTTGAAGACCTAGGAAAAACCACCGTTGGCATGGAAAATAGTTCAGGGGAAAGGTGGGTGGTCTGTCAGGTGCATCAGCAGCGAGGGCAAAGAGCTACAGAAGGAAGTTTGATTTGTCAGTCTCCCTGCCAGCAAGCCAGCAGGATAGAGAGACAAGATACATATACTTGATGATTTAGAACAGTCAGGTTGATATAAAATAGTAATAAATAATCCAGCAAAAGGAGAAATAATCAGATACCTTGGAGAAATTACAGATTTCTGACTCAAGTCCATTTAAGAATAAAGAAATAAAAAATTGGCGTAAAAACCACTGGAGGCAATCTTAGGATGGTGTGTTACCCCTGAGGATTTCTTTTGCGTTTATAATCACTAGTAAGCCAAAGACTGAGTTGTTGTAGTCTCTTCTTTATTAAATGAGTGACACATATCTGGTGTTAGGGACCAGTTCTCTGTATTCCGTGTGTCAGACAGTAGAGACTCTAATAAAATCTGCAGTGCTGATGTAAACACTGAACACTGATGTTTCCTCCGTTGGAATGGTGAATTCTAATTTTGAGAGTATTTTGTAACGTACTAAGGATTAGCAAATGTGAAATTATACAACTTTTAGAAACCATTCATTTGATCACTAAAAATATGCTTACCATAAATGCCTGTTTGTACACTCTTGTCCTAGAAAAATCTAGTAATTACACTTTTAATCCTTGAAGTCACTCTTTTCTCTGCATTTCATGTTAGAGTGCCCTCTCTTCCCTCCCTCAGTGGCTTGAGCCAGCAGCTGGGGTCCTGCTCTTACTTGGGGCTGCTATAAATAATCACGCAGATTGTCATGAGCCTGGCACGTCAGTATGTTAAATGTTTCTAACTGTTCTTGAGTGTATGAGGTTTCCACAAACGGAAGTAGAGACTCTGAGACTGAGTGGTTTTCTAAACCTTTTTCAGCATGAAATCCTTTCACGTGAAGTCAAGTGGAAGTCCCAATGTATAAAATCCCGTTTCTCTTTCTCTCTCTCTTCAACAAGTGGGGCATTTGGGCTTTGAAGAGGTTAAGTGACTCCAGAGTTGCACAGGCCGGCATTGATAGAACTGAGGAGTCGGACTGACAGTTTTCCTGGTGGTTCTGTAATTGAAATCGTTTGTTTGCTTTTCCAATAGTGAAAAGGAAGAAGAGGATAATGAAAAGAGAGAAGATCCAGGTGATAACTGGGAAGAAGGTGGAGGTGGAGGAGGTGGTGTAGAGAAATCTTCAGGTCCCTGGAATAAAACAGCTCCGGTGCAAGCACCTCCTGCTCCAGGAATTGGTAACGCTAGTATTTTATTGTCATGAAGATGTTTGTGTATCATTTTGTATGTGACCAGCTGGCGACTAAATGCGTGCTTGTGGTGGGGGTACGTGGGGCTCTTTTACCTTCCTGGGAGAGAGGTTTGCATGTGTCTGTTTAAAGACTTTCCACACCCTAACTGAAGGAATTTAGAAGTTAAGATATATTGCTTTTCTATAGGCTGCTTAAATTTATATGTATATTAATTTGCTGAATTTAAGGATTTATTACTCTTTTTGGCAGATTAAGGAATATTGGGTACCTGGTTTCACCTGTGTTTGTCTTTTTTTTTTCCCATACCCAATTTAACTCTGTCTTAAAACATGAATTCTTAGAAGGATGGATTTTGTTACTCCCAAGAAGATAAAATATGGTTTTTGAGGGGTAGAAATCTTAGCTCTTAGAGTGCTTTGTGGCCCAGCACAGGGCCAGTCTGTCAACAGGTGTACAGTGTGTCTGTGGTGTTAACCTTTCTGGGGCAGTGGGGTGGGGGTTAGGAAAAAAATGTCTAAAAAGGCTCATTAGGAGGGCAATAATGAAAAAAGCTTGAGAAACGTTGCTTTAATGTATACCCGTTATTTTATACAGAATAAAATAAAGAATAACAAATCACCCCAAATCTTACTGTTAGAGATCACAGTTAGCTACTTATATCAGCACTTTTGCATCCTTTTGTTACGTATACATTTTTCCATTTAACCTGTTTTTTAACTGCATCAGCCTGTGGTCCCTAGTGACCTCTGTGTTGCTGAGTCCACTGCCCACGTCTCAGTCCTCGTCCGATTTGCCCCATCAGCAGCATTTGCCCCAGTTGGTCACCCCTTTCATACACACTCTCTCTTGGCATCGAAACACCGCATTCTCCTGCCACCTTGTTGGTTGGTTCTCATTCTCCCGTGCTGGTACTTCTTCCCTGCCTCCCAGTGCTAGTTGGCCCCAGCACTGAGTCCTTGCCTGTCTTTTCTTTGCACCCTCACTCGTTTGGCAATCTCTAAAGCCAATACCTCTTAAGTTGACGACATCAGCTCAGATCCCCCCTGGACGCCAGACGTGTATCTTAACTGCCTACCCAGCATGGCAGTCTCAGCATTTCCAAAACTGGACTCCTGTGTCGTGCCCCCACCCCCCCCGACCCCCCGCAGCCTTTCTCATCTCTGTTATTGTTTCAGTCACTTAGGCTGCAAACCTTGGAGTCGTCTTTGACACCTTTCTCTGGCTCCAAACCCAAATCTAATCTGTCAGTAAATTCTTTCTGGTTTTATTTCCAAGATAAATTCAGACTGTTTATATGACTAGTTCTCACCAGTTCCACTGTTCCCACCGTGGTTTGAACTGTCATCCTGTTTTACATGGATTACTGAGGTAGCTTCTTATCTGGTCTGCCTGCTTCTCCACATAGACGCCGTTCCCAGCACAGCCAGCAGCCAGAGTGGTGATCTTTTCCAGGGTGGCAGAGCACGTCCCTGTGCTGTCCACAAACCTCCAGTAGCGTCCCCTCCAGTCAGAGGAGAAGCTGAAGTTCTCAGTGACTCACAGGCCTTACACGCTGCCTTATGATCCCCTTTCTGACTTTGTTTCTCTATTAATTTGATCCTGGCTCACTCTGCTGCTTGACTGTACCGGGCCCACTGCTACTGCAGGCGCTTTTTCCGTAAAGAGCCAGATAGTAAATAATTGAGGCTTTGAGGATGACGCAGACTGTTAGCAGTGCTCAGCTCTGCTCTTGTAGCCCAGAAGCAGCCGTCCACGTTGCGGACCCCCAGTGAGTGTAGCTGTGCTCTAGTGAAACACCCTTTGCAGACCGGCTGTCGGACCAGCTTGGCTTGTTTGCAACTCCAGATGTGTCTGCTGCCTCCCTTCTTGCAGACCTTTGCTCAGTTTCTCCGTCATTATCAAGACCCTCTTGGACCCCCTCATTGAGAATCACAGCCCCTTCACTTTGTGCTCCCTTTATAGGCCCTTCCCCACGTGAACTTTTGGTGTGGCCCCCGTCTTTTTGCATGTTTTGTTCCTTCCTCTGCACTAGCACTGTCTGACGGGGCTTTCTGCAGAGATGGAATAGCACTGTTCGCTGCGGTGCCGCTGGCCACATGTGGCTATGGAGTGCTTAAAATGTGGCCAGTGTGACCGAGGAACTGAATTTTTAATTTTATTTCATTTTAAATGGCCACGTGTGGCTAGTGGCCAGAATATATGGTCCATGAAGACAGGGGTTTTCATTTTGTTAACGTTTGTATCCCCACTGTGTAGTTTAGAACAGCACCTGACACATAGTAGGGGCTCAGTAACTAATGAATGCGTGTTACATGCCAGCTTTCCCCCATATAATTAAAAACTATATAGAAGATAGAGCCTTCATAGTAGTACTCAAATGGCTGCATTATATTTCAGCTAATATTTGATGATGTAGATGATGAAATGAAGTTTTTGATAAGTGGAAAACATGTATAAGACACTAAGTCCATATTGAGGATGGGGGGAAAATGATACAGGAAAAAGCGAGAAGGCTTTATCCCCAAAATGTGAGCTATGAAGACGACGTTGGGCTACTCAGCTGCTTTTTTGTTTTTTTGAGGAAGATTAGCTCTGAGCTAACTGCTGCCAATCCTCCTCTTTTCGCTGAGGAAGGCTGGCCCTGAGCTAACATCCGTACCCATCTTCCTCTACTTTATATGTGGGATGCCTACCGCAGCATGGCGTGCCAAGTGGTGCCATGTCTGCACCCGCGATCCAAACCAGCGAACCCTGGGCCGCCGAAGCAGAATGTGCACATTTAACCGCTGTGCCACCGCGCCGGGCCCTCAGCTGCTTATTTTTTTCCCCTGTTTTACAAGAAAATAAAAAAGAAAATCCATTGATGGTATGTAAGACAATGAAATAATTAAGGATGTCTAGTAGTTTATTGTTTTTTTTATTAGTCATCTTTAGAGTTAAAAAACACCTGACATGGGTGTTTAAATAAGTTCTTTACACATGGCATCTTATTAACTAACCCAGCAACCAGGTAAAGAAGCGATTGTCCACCTTTACTGATGTGTGAACTGAGGACTGAAGTGGTCATGTTCTGAAAGGCAGTCCCTGAGGAGGCGTGTCTCCAGGGCCAGCACATTCCTTTTCCACTGGCAGTAAATTGACTTATCGAACTCATTTGCATAAATGATTAAAATTGTACATGGAAGAGAAGACTACTGTACCCTGGAGAAGTAGAATATTTCCATTTTCAGACATTTCCTCAGATACACTTTGTTCTGTTGTCTAGAGGCTCTTCTTACGCAGGTGTTGGGTTTTTTCTGTAATTGTTACATGATTGGGAATGCAGGAATAACTTACTAAAATGGCAAGCATTTGAATAGTTTTTCTAAACTGTTATGAAATGTTAGTTACAGAAACCGCCGAACCGGCAATGACTAGTGGTGTGTATAGGCCTCCCGGAGCCCGGTTAACCACAACAAGGAAAACCCCACAAGGACCGCCAGAGATATACAGCGACACGCAGTTCCCATCCCTGCAGTCCACTGCCAAGCACGTAGAGAGCCGGAAGTGAGTACTACGCTCTGACTGCGCTTTGTTCTGGAGCTCAGTCGCTTGTAGGGGATGAGATGAGATGTGGGGGTTACTCCTTGGTAAAGCCCAGGCTGCAGCTGAAAGGCGGCTGAGAATTAGGCTGGGGCTTGTGTGCCCAGGATGGGGGAAGGGGGGGTGGGCCCTGGAGGAGGCGAGGGGAGGGGCTGCCAAAGACAGACTTCGTCTGCGAAAGTCTCCCATCCCTGGGCTGTGTTCTGTAGTGATGACAAGTCTCATCCGGTTAGAATTCTTTATAAGTACATTATTGCTGGTTTATATTCCTTATACAGAAACTAGAAAAGTAAGAGCAATGTTTCATTGTGTTCCCAGTTGCTGTGAATAGGTGACAGATACTGGCATTTATAAATCTAATATTAAAATAATCTTATTTCAGCAGGTACTTAAAATGAATGCTACCTGGAGTTAAATGACCACATATGGCACATCCACATCTTACTTAGGGACATGAATTTTTAAAAGTAAATAAAATGGGAAGAATGTAAATGACATCAGATGGAAATACTGTTTTTTTGGGTCGCTTTTAAAGTAAATCCCAGCCTTTTTGCCTCTGAGAGCACAACTGGTTTGAATTTAAACCTCCACTCGGACTTGTTCCTCTGCTCTGTCCTACAAAATGGGGGCCGTGACTCACCACTCGTCTTTATGTGATCCACTCCCATAAAGTAGTGAGGAGAAATCACTGAATAATGGATAGAACTTTACTTGAATGAGGAAATAGTTGCCCTTACTTAACACATAAAGAAAGAGAGATGCATTGTCTATCATTTGCAAAAAAGTAGAAGGAATCACCATGTCATTAGATGGCTTTCTAACTTTGTGTCTGTCTTCAAGTTGGTCCCAAAATAGGTTTGCAATTCATAGTATTCAGATTCGCTCCCACAGAAAATAGGACCGTAGAGCTTCAGTGAAGAATGCTGTGTTTTCTGTTCAATTGAAGCCTTAAAAATGGTCTGGTTAAGATTTTATATACCAGTTTTCTCCTCCTGTCCCCTCCCTTGAGATTCTTCTAAGGGATGACTTTTTCTTTTTTAAATTCACAGACGAGTATTTTCAGAACAACTTAGTGAAGAGGAAATATTTACTGATGACATTTCTTTTCCCTTAGGGATAAAGGGATGCAGAAGAGCTTTGAAGTAGTCAGACACAGAACTAGACGTAGGGATGAGGTTTCAGGAAGCCAGGCCCCTACACTGCAGCTAGACAACCGGTGTGCTGTGCTGGGAGGTCAGAGGAGCAGCTGCGCACAGTCCAGTTAAGGACTGGTCTTGGCTCACCCCGCTAGGATAGCTAGACCACAGCTCACGCCAGGAGCAGCCCTCCGTCAGCCCGTCTCTGCTGGATCTCCACCCGAGGCAGACCACTCGCTAGAAGCGACCGGCCCGTTGTGCTGTGGAAGCTCCCCGCTCTCTCTGTGTGTTGGATTTAGGGGGGTTTTCCTTGTAGAAATGTGTGAACTAGATTCAGCAGTGTTCTTTCATAATTGCTCTGCAAATACAAAACAAAAACAAAAGCTGCAGCCAGTGGTCATTTCGAAATCTTTTTGTGTTCAGATACTGAGCCTTCATAAGGGTTGACTACCTCAGATTTGCTGCACTCGTTGCGGACTTCGCGTGGATCACAGCTTCTGGATGAGAAGGTTACAGCTGTTAGGTGTCGATGTGAAACTTGAAACCAGCTCTACTGGATTCCTATCAGAAATCCTGCAGAAAGTCAGCCATTGGGGTTCTGATCTGCTGTAAAAGGAAGATTTAAGTGACCTTAATTAACCTGTCCTGTGCCCCACCCTTCAGGAGCGCTCTGTCTGGGCTGTGGCTGTCTTAGACTTCCGGAACATGCGGCTTTCAAAGGAACTGATGTGTTCAGATAATCTGTATAGGGCTGTGATTTATAATTTAAACTTTGAGTTGTATTCTGAGGTAACCACAAATTAAATGCAACCAAACTTGGGTCCACCAAGTGGGAAAGGGGGTGGGGGAGGGAATAATCTTGTTTCTTTTAGTAATTTTTTATTTGGGTAGTGCTTTTTCTGTGTTCCACTTGAAGGCCTTTTTTTGCTTTGACTTGGAATGAGTCCTTTGACGGAGCATATTGCTTGGTTAAGTAAGTAACCTGAAATATGCATTAGAATTGGGAAATGTCTCGTGGATTTGCCAATCCCTAGAGTGGAACCAAATAGCCTTTTTTATAAAGGGGTGGATGCAGGGGGCTCTCCTTCAGGTGCTGCTACGGCCTCCTCTGATCAGGTCTGAACGGTAGGTGGACTGCAGCGGAACCAGTGTGCTTCGCTCCGGCCGAGGGATTCGCTGACCTGCCCTTAAAGAGTCAGAGCAACGTGTGCGGAATCGCAACCTCAACCCCACTTAAGTGTCAGGGATCGTGCCTGATCTTTGACAAGAATTCCAGATACTTGTGCCCAAATTTTAAGGTGTTGGACATTCTGTAGATGCAGTGATTGTCCCAGCTTAAGTCTATCAGCCATCTGGTGTGTCTTCACGTTGTTCGTTTGGAGAGCCGGGCAAAGAGACAGGTCATGTACTCTTCTGTTTTTCATGATTACAGCTTAAACTGTCCAGTAGTTTTTAGTCCTTGAAAGGGACTGCAGGAAGCTACCCAGGATTCCTGAAAAGTCTTTCCATCTAATGAGAGAGTCTGGTAATTTGCTAGTTTTGTATCTTTGGTTCGATAGAAATATTTCACAGTGGTGTGTGACCACTTGGTGCAGAGTGTGGGTTTCTCTATAATAAATCCCTTTGCCAAATGCCGGAGTTGCAGACTTGCTACTGGCGAGAGTGAAGCGAATGGGTGAGTCAAACTCTCCTGCTGGGGGAGCGTTTTCCTGTAGGAGTTCAGTCTGATGAAAGTGTCCATGGGGGAATCGGCCTCCTCGGAGGGTCACATTCTCTCCTGACGGGACCTGCCAACCATCGCTGGGCAGTCATGCTGGTGTTCTCTGAGGTGGCAGGAGGATGGCTGCCTCCTGACATGGGTGAGTAGCTGAGCCAGCCAAGGAGAGGTTGGCCGAGGAAGCGAGAAAACGAGAGATTCTTGGTTAAACTGAAGACTTCCTTTGGAAACCAAAATCTTAAATAATCTCTTGGACCTTGAGCCACATGTTTCCCCAGAAAAGTATGCATTTTTTCTAGCAAAATTTTGTTAGGGGTTGTGTTATTGAAGAATGAGCTGAGATGAATATGTGGAACTGTTATTTAATGGTATGCTGTTCTAGAAATCTGAAGACCTTCAGGAGATTTAAAATTCTAACTCTTGTTATAACTTTTTAAAAGATTGTGAAATTATCAAAATGCACATGAATCAAGTTTTAATATACTGTATGATGGGTGGATGAGGCTGTCCATTGTACCATTTCTTTCTTTGAATTCTCAGGCATGGTTTGGCAGTGCAAGAACTCTGTAACATTAACAAATTCAATAAAAAGTAAATATATGGATTTGGGAGTCTGATAGTTTTTATTCTTAACCCTTAATCTATCTTTGAAAATGGTAAATTGATGTCGTGCCTCCTTTGCTGTGGGAGGATATTCTCATCTCAGGAGTAAACTTTCTGTTTGAGAAATGTTTGCGCACTACTATGAATGTTGGAAAGACAGGCCTGGACTGAAAGTGGCTGCAAAGCTGTGAGGAATATTCTTTTCCAAAGATAAAGCATTGAAATCTATTTTTGTCTTTGTTAACTATATTAAATTTTGTTGTCTTAAGTGCTGACAGTGGAATCTACAGTCTTTACAGTGTACACTAAAGATTTGAGGGCTTGTTCTTTGAGAAGCTTATAAAAATTTCTCAAATGAGCAGACATTTTAAATTTCAGAGTTTAGTCTGGATTATAGTCCCTAAATTTCGAAACTAGAGAAAGTATGTTTTAAGTCATTTTTGGTAATGGAGTTTACTTGTTTAATGTTAGCAAATTACAATTTGGTCATTCTTTTGTACTTGATTGAGGTTTTTTCTCTTTTTTTCCCCTTTCTTTTTTTTTGAGTTCACAATAGTTTATATCAATGTGAGATTTCAGTTGTACATCATTTCGTGTCTGTCACCACATAGGTGCTCCCCTTCACCCCCCGTGCCCACCCCTCGCCCCCCTTCCCCTGGTAACCCCTGAACTGTTTTCTTTGTCCATGTGCTTGTTCATATTCCACTTGAGTGAAAGCATCTGGTGTTTGTCTTTCTCAGTCTGGTTTATTTCGCTTAGCATAATTCCTTCCAGGTCCATCCATGTTGTTGCAAACGGGATGAATTTGTCTTTTTTTTTTTTTATGCCTGAGTAGTATTCCACTGTATACCACAGACCGAGATTTTTTTTTCTTGAAAGCCCTATTTAAAATAGAACACTCAAAAAAATTCACACTCTCCCATCCTTTAAGTTCCTCTATAGTTTTTTTTTAACCAACTTTGTTCTTTTTTCTGCTTTTTCTCCCCAAATCCCCCCAGCACATAGTTGTGTATTTTAGTTGTGGGTCCTTTTTCTTGTGGCACGTGGGGCAGTGCCAGGTCTCTGCCCAGGATCTGAACCGGTGAAACCCTGGGCCACCGAAGTGGAGCATGTGAACTTAACCACTTGGCTACGGGCCAGCTCCTAACCAACTTGTTTTCCTGAGATAAAAGTTACCCTTTTTATTTATTTTTATTTTTTGAGGAAGATTAGCCCTTAGCTAACATCTGCCACCAATCCTCCTCTTTTTGTTGAGGAAGACTGGCCCTGAGCTAACATCTGTACCCATTCTCCTTTAGTTTATCTGTGTGATGCCTTCCACAGCATGGCTTGACAGGTGGTGCATAGGTCTGCACCCGGGATCCAAACTGGCGAACCCCGGGCCCCTGAAGCTAAACGTGTGGACTTAACCACTGCACCACCGGGTCAGCCCCCCAATCTTCACTTTCTTGATAGTGTCTTTTGAAGAACAAAAGATAATTTTGATGAAGCCCAGTTTATTTTTTCTTTAGTTGCTTTTGCTTTGGTGTATCTAAGAAATCATTACCTAACCAAGGTCACAAAGACGGATGCTTGTTCTAAGAGTTTTGTAGTTTTAGCTCTTTCGTTTAGATCTGTGGTCCATTTTGAGTTAATCTTGGAATGTGGTATGAGGTAATAGTGTAACTTCATTTACATGTGGATATCCAGTTGTCCAGCACCATTTGTTGGGTAGACTCCATTATTTGGCACCCTAAACATTTTACTTGTTTATCTCCCTCTACTAAAATGGGAAGTTGGCATGGAGTAGAGACGTAGGAAGGGAGGGGCGGAGTTTGGGAGTCTGGGCTAGGACGGGGCAGGAAGGGCTGAGTGAGGTAGACTGGTGGAACGCTTGAGGTCAGAATCTGTTTGGAGTGGAGACACGTTATGGAGTGATCAGAGCTGGGAAGGAGGATCGAAGTGGAGAATCAGGAGCAGCTGTCTAATACTAGTGTCCTCAAGCTGCAGGTTTGTAAGGGTTGTAATTCATCACCCACCTACTGTCGCTAGGCACGAATGGGGCCTGCCGCGCAGCTAAGTTATGAATTGCTCCTTGAGCTTGATAATAAAGGTAATGAATATTATGAAGCATATATTAATCAAAGGAAAGAACTGCTTTAAATAAACATTTTTATTATCTAAAAATAAATGACAAGTCACATCCACATCAAGGATTTAGGACATATGTATAATCATCAAGGTAGTTGAAGCCTTTTGAAATTGTAGCCTAAGTGAGGACTAGACTTCTCAATAATCACTGGATGTAGAAACACAGAAGCTTGGTAAAACTTAAGCTGTCAGCGCTTCACGCGTGACTCCCCTCCCCACGGTACACCCTCCCCGAGCTGAACCTCACAGGGGTCCAGTCAGCATGCCACAGGAAACTTCTGTAAGGCTAAGATCCTTCGTCTCCAGGTAGGACGGAAGCTAGTGTGAGTGTGTGGGAATCGGCACCCGCAGGCCGTCAGCGTCAGGTGAGAAGTGGGGTGAGGGCGAGGCGGCAGGCGGTCTCACCGACGGGCAGCGGCTGAACACAGGAAATGACTTGAAAAGTCTGCTGCAAATATTTAGTATGATCTGCATTTTCCAGTGATGTTTTAGGAAACATGGTCTTCTGCTTTTCTTTAGACTTGAGCAGTTTTTTACCCCAAGCTCTGAATTTAAATCTTAAATTAGTGTGTTTTACCTTTTCTTACCTTGTATGACAAAGCATCGGGGAATAGTTTTCTATATCATCTCAACTCCTGTTGGATGATTTTACCTCCCCCCCCCCCCCACCAAGAAAACTCAAATTTTGATTTTTTAATCTTTTTTGCTTAGGGAGGCAAAATGTATAAAATAAACTGTTGATTGTTTTGAATCTTAGCATATGGAAACTCTTCCCTCAGGACAGAGGCTTTGTGTCCCTCTTTTTTTTTTTTTAAGATTGGCACCTGAGCTAACATCTGTTGCCGATCTTCTTTTTTTCATCTTCTCCTCAAAGCTCCCCGGTACATAGTTGTATATTGTAGTTGTGGGTCCTTCCGGTTGTGGCATGTGGACGCCGCCTCAGCGTGGCCTGACGAGCGGTGCCATGTCCACGCCCAGGGTCCGAACCAGGGAGAAATCCTGGGCTGCCGAAGCGGAGCGCGAGATCTTAACCACTCGGCCACAGGGCTGGCCCCTGGCTCCCTCCTTTTTAACTCCAAAGATTAGTTGCTATATCATCCCTAAAAAAGATTCCTGCTCTAGTTTTTATCCTGGATGAGCAATTTTCTTTATAAGAAGTGGGCAGCGGTTCAGGCACATCCATGATTCTCAAACTGCTGCATTTTGGAATAACCTAGAAATCTTGTAAAAACACGCCTGACTCCCACCCCCTGGCATTCTGATTTTATTGTTATGGGTGTGATCTGCACACAGGGATTTTGTTTTTTAAGCTGCCCAGTTAGTTCTAATGTGTAGCCAATTTAGGAGCCACTGGGTCATGTCAAAATAAGAGAAATGCCCTCTCTGTGACTGAGCTGAAAAACAGAGGGCTAGAGTGTGTTGGAGATCCCTTCAGTTGTAGCTTAGCCCAGAAAGGATGATCACATTTCTAAATGCATTTTTGGATGCTGCAAAATGGGAGGAATGGATACTGAAGTTGGGGGGAAAGCCTGTAAGCTGAAATAGTTCTTTTGATGTTTATGTATACTTCTTTGTAGTTCAGTAATTATCAGTATAAAGGCCATTTTTAGTATTTCCTCTCTTTCTTAGAAAACTACCTCACGGTCAATATAATTCCTTTAGCTACTTTGTTTTTCTTCTCTATACAGTGATGTTACTCTGTTTGACTTGTGTCTTGGCAGTAAATCTGGCCATTGCAGAATTTACTCCCTGGCCATGTTGATCTGCCTTACACTGCTCCTGGCTCCTTTTAATTTGCCCTTCCCTTGTGTTGCCCTGTTACAACACTTCTGGGTTTTAAGGGTTTCTTTAGAATTCTGCGCTTCTCCCTAGTGACTGTGAAATGAACTGTAATTAACTCTACGGAGATAATTCGGCCTCTGCAGAATCCCACAGCTCATCTGCTTAGGAACTGGGACCTCAGATGCCTGCACGGCCTATGCTCCCGGCCTGGGGTTCGCTCTGCTCACCAGCCCCTCCCTTTTCCGGGTCATGTGGGTTGCACTTAAGCATCCTTTTTAATGGCGTGTGGGCACGAAGAGGAATCCTCATAGGCTTGTCTTGGGCTTTAACTTGCTGGGACTATTGTGGTTTTTATCCTGGGTTCCTCTGATTTTACAGTTCAAATTTATGCCTTGAATTAAACTTGGCTGTGAGGATCTCCCGACCTCATGGTAGTGAGGGTGAAAGCAGGTTGCACACTTCTAGTATATTCCTTTGCTCTTCCTTGACATTCCATTTTTTCTTCTTCTTCTTTTTTTTTTTTTGAGGAAGATTAGCCCTGAGCTAACTGTTGCCGCCAATCCTCTTTTTGCTGAGGAAGACTGGCCCTGGGCTAACATCCATGCCCATCTTCCTCTACTTTATACATGGGACGCCTACCACAGCATGGCGTGCCTAGCGGTGCCATGTCTGCACCCAGGATCCGAACCGGTGAACCCCTGGCCGCCGAAGCAGGACGTGTGCACTTAACCGCTGTGCCACCGGGCCAGCCCCTCTTCTCTCTCTTTTTAACGTTAGCTCCAGTATAGCAAGAGTGTTAAACAGCAAATCATTCGTTGGAATTTTAAAAAATGATTCATATGGTATTTAACCTTGGGCCAGTCACTCTTCTAAACAGGTGACAAATGTTACTCCTTTAATCCCTGGCCGTCCCTGAAAGATGGGAAAGTAGGTTCTGAAAGGTAAGGTAGCTGGTAATGAAGGAGGCAGGGTTCCACCCCAGAGCTTTTGGCTCTGGCGCATTCTTGACCGGGAAGGTTTGCTTCCACTCCTCTTGCTAGATTTAAGGCTAGTGAAGGAAAGTGGGAAACAAACGCTTCTTCAAATTTGACTTGAAAATGCCTCTGGCCGGATTCCCTTCCCAAGGTCAGCATGGACGCCCCAGAGCCGGGCTTCCTTACTGCCTCCCTCTCACACCGCAGAATGTAGTGTTCCTAATGTCGAGCTGAGCTGTACTCTTATTTTTAATTGCTGGGGGTGAGATTTTATTGTTTTTAGGATGCTTTATGATGCAAAATTTCAAGTACATTAGTACAGAGAATAGTATAGTAAATGTCCTTGAACCCATAATCCAGCTTCAACAGTTATCGATTTGTGGCCGCTCTTGTTTCACCGGTGAACACCCTCCCCATTTCCTGGATTATTCTAAAGCTAATCCCAGACCTATTTCATCCATAAATATTTTACCTAGGGATAAAGACTCTTAACTGTGATACTATTATCACACCTAAAAAGCTAACATTTTCTTAATATCGAGCATCCTGTTGGTGTTAGAATTTCTCGTGGTGCTTTACAGTTGGTTTGTTTAAAACAGAATCCAGACAAGGAGGACCCATGGCATTTCATTTTTTAAGTCTCCCATAATTTCCCCACTTTATTCTTACCATTTAGTTATTGAAGAAATCTGGTCATTTGGTTGTAGAATTTTCCACGTTCTGAATTTAGCTGGCTACTTCCCTACGTTTCCTATAAATGAGTAGTTTGCCAGTTATTAATGTATTACCTTTAGTTTCCAAAGCTGCCCTTTGCCCTGCGTTGTGATTCAGGAACTCTGGACCCACGTCTCTCCTAGGCCGACTGGCTTTGCCAGCGGAGGGTGCTGAGGAACACTGTAGAGTCAGCGAAACGACCGGCCCTGCTTTCCGTCCTCAGG
The DNA here is from genome assembly GCF_021613505.1 of Equus quagga. NCBI lineage: Eukaryota > Metazoa > Chordata > Mammalia > Perissodactyla > Equidae > Equus > Equus quagga. Next base: position 167,995,051 of record NC_060267.1, read on the forward strand.
GCGGCCAGCAGACTGGCGCATGGGGCCGGGGGTGTTCCCTTCGGCAGCTTCTTGGTTCAGCTGTGACTCGGCTTCCAGCAGTTGCTGCAACCCGTATCCTCCAGCAACTTTTCTCTGCCCCTGGCAGGCTGGGTGCCGCAGTGGCAGCCGTGCTCTCCCCTCACGGGTCTGAACCTCAGCCTCGAGAGGGACCCCACCTCTAAGTTTCTAGTTCCTTCCTCGTTCACTCTTCTTCAGCTCTAGGAGCAGTGGCTGCTTTCTGTGGTTGCTCCTGCTGTACTCCTTAGCATATTCTTTCACTCTTCTTAGTAGTTAACCACTTTTTACTAGTTAATAATTCTCGATATTGTATTTTTCCTGTTTAAATTACTGGTTTGTTTCCTGACTGAATGCTTGCTGATGAAATGTTACCAGGAACAGTCTCAGGGACAAATCTTCAAAGACTGGATTTTGGGATTGGTTTGGTGGTGCCTTTGGACTCAAGCGAAATGATGAACTCCTTGCCAGTGGGAAATGGGGAGCTTATCATCCACGACATGCAGTGGCGTTACGGCTAAGCTGCCGTGTCTGCTTGTGGCGAAGTAACTGCTGAAGCAGGTGCCTAGGGAGCCCTGGGACTTGGGCTGCCCCTGGCTTTTATGGCAGTAATGACGTCTGTAGGAACTAGTGCGGTTGGCTCTGCGTGCACTGGAGTGCTCAGAAGAAATGACAAGCTCAGGTCCTTAAACCCTCAGCTCAAGTCACAGTCTGAGGACTAGCGAGCCTCCACGACCACTCTAGTAGAATCATTTCATGTAGCCACGGGGCTGATCTTGCTGAACATCCAACATTTAATTGTGCAGGTTGCAGAATTACAGCATCACTTGAATTCACAACCTCATTAAGTTTTTCATGTGAAATTTAGGATATTGACTGGGAAAGATGGGGCCCTCAAACATGGAATGGCAACATCTGGTTGGACTCAGACTAAACTGAGTCTTAAAACTTCAAGTCTCTCTGCCCCTCCCTTGCCAGTGGACACGTCTGCCCTCCTGTGTTAGCTGAGGAGGCTGACCTTTTCTTGAAAATCCTGAGATTCCTCACTTGGGTTAGACTGCCTTACAAAGACATTCTCGTTCTCAAGAACTTCTTTGTTGCCACTACACCCATAGCTAGAATGACCAAAAAGGAAACAATTAAAAGATTTTCCTAGCATATATTGGCAGAAATCTGGAGAATATGTGTGGAAGTGTATTTGAAGGGTGTTAGAGCAAGAACAGAATATCACTCGACTGCACTGAATTCATTGATTTGGGTGCACTTACTAGAGACTGGATTTAGGGTACTAGCTCTCAAGGCTCTAACAGCTTACTTGGTTGGTTGACTGAAACTTGGACTCAGTGGTGGCCTATGTTTTTTTTTTTTTTTATTGAGGTATAATTGACATATATTAGTTTCAGGTGTACAACATACTGATTCAATATTTGTATGTATTGGAAAGTGATCACCACAATAAGTCTAGTTAACAACTGTCACCATACCTAGTTACAAAAATTTTTTTCTTGTGATGAGAACTTTTAGGATTTACTCTCTTAGCAACTTTCAAATATGCAACACAGTATTGTTACCTATAGTCACCATGCTGTACATTACATCCTCAGGACTTATTTATTTTATAACTGGAAGTTTGTACTTTTTTTTTTTGAGAGTTTTTTGTTGTTGTTGAGAGTTTTTTTCATAAATGGATGTTGAAGTTTGTCAAATGCTTTTGCTGCATCTATTGAGATGATTGTATGATTTTCATCCTTTTTTTAATGTGATGTATCACATTGACTGATTTGTGGATGTTGTACCATCCTTGCATCCATGGAATAAATCCAACTTGATCATGGTGTATGATCCTTTTACTGTGTTCTTGGATTCGGTTTGGTAATATTTTGTTGAGGATTTTTGCATCTATGTTCACCAGGGATATTGGCCTGTAATTTTCTTTTCTTGTGGTATCCTTGTCTGGTTTTTGTCATCAGGGTAATGCTGGCCTTGTAAAATGAGTTTGGAAGTGTTCCCTCCTCTTCTATTTTTTGAAGAGTTTGAGAAGGATTGGTATTCTTTACATGTTTGCTAGAATTTACCAGTGAAGCCATCTGGTCCTGGACTTTTGTTTTGAGGTTTTTGATTACAGATTCACTCTCCTTACTAGTAATCAGTCTATTCAGATTTTGTATTTCTTTATGATTCAGTCTTGGTAGGTTGTATGTTTCTGGGAATTAATCCATTTCTTCTAGGTTGTCCAGTTTGTTGCTGTATAATTTTTCATAGTAGTCTTTGTGGTATCAGTTGTAATGTCTCTGCTTTCATTTCTAATTTTGAGTCCTCTTCTATCCTTGGTAAATGTAGCTAAAGGTTTGCCTATTTTGTTTATATTTTATGTTTTTTCAAAAATCAGCTCTTAGTTTCATTTATCTTTCTTATTATCTTTTTAGTCTCTTTCTTTTCTGCTCTGATCTTTATTTCTTTCCTTCTGCTAACTTTGGGTTTACTTTATTCTTTTCTCTAGTACCTTGCAGTATAAAGTTAGATTGTTTATTTGAGTTCTTTCTTGTTTCTTACTAAGTCATTCGTCTCTATGAATTTACCTCTTAGAACTGCTTATACTGCATCACATAAGTGTGGGTATGTTGTAGTTCCATTTTCACTTATCTCAAAGTATTTTTTCATTTCTCTTTTGATGTTGTTTTTGACCCATTTGTTGTTCAGCAGTATATTGTTTAATCTCCACATATTTGTGAATTTTCCAATTTTCTTCTTGTCATTGATTTCTAGTTTCATACCATTGTGGTTGGAAAAGATGCTTAATATGATTTCAGTCTTCTTAAGTTTATTGAGACTTGTTTTGTGGCCTAATATATGATCTATCCTGGTGAATGTTCCATGTGTACTTGAGAAAATGTGTATTCTGTTGCTCTTGGATGGAATGTTCTGTATATAGCTGTTAAGTCCGTTTGGTCGAATGTGTAATTTAAGGCCAATGTTTCCTTATTGATTTTCTGTCTGGATGATCTATCCATTGATTAAAGTGGGGTATTAAAGTCCCCTACTACTATTGCATTGCTATTTCTCTCTTTAGGTGTGTTAATATTTGTTTTATATATTTAGATGCTTCTATGTTGGGTGCATAAATCTTTACAAATATAATATCCCTTTGTTGGGTTGACCCCTTTATCATTATATAATGACCTTATTTTTCTATTATAGTCTTTGTCTTACAGTCTATTTTGTCTTATACAAGTATAGCTGCCCTGGCTTTCTTTGGGTTCCATTTTCACGGAATATCTTTTTCTATCTCTTCACTTTCAGTCTTTGTGTGTCCTTTCATCTGAACTGAGTCTCTTGTAGGCAGCATATAAATAGGTCTCATTTCTCTTGTTATCCATTCAGCCACTCTATGTCCTTTGTTTGGAGAATTTAGTCCATTTACATTTAAAGCAATTATTGATAGGTATGCATTTATTGCCATTTTGTTAAACAAAAAAATTGATTTCTGGCTTTTTTTTTTTTTGAGGAAGATTAGCCTTGAGCTAACATCTGCTGCCAATCCTCCTCTTTTTGCTGAGCAAGACTGACCCTGAGTTAACATCCATACCCATCTTCCTCTACTTTACATGTGGGACTCCTGCCACAACATGGCTTGACAAGCAGTGCATAGGTCTGCACCCAGGATTTGAACCAGTGAACCCCCAGCCGCTGAAGCGGAACATGCGAACTTAATTGCTGCACCACTGAGCCGGCTCCCTGCCTGTTTTGCAGTTCCTCTCTTCCTTCCTCTTTCTCTTCCTCTTTTTCTTTGTGATTAGATAACTTTATGTAGTGACATGCTTGGATTCCTTACTCTTTCTCTTTTGTGTATCTACTGTAGGTTTTTGCTTTGTGGTTACCATGAGGCTCGCATAAAACAACTTATTTATAACAATCTATTTTAAACTGATAACAACTTAAGTTTGAACGCATTCTCATGCTCTAGATTTTTACTCCTTTACTCCATATTTTATGTTTTGATATCACAATTTATATCTTATCTCGTTTATCTATTATCAAGTTATTATAGTTATTTTTACTCCTTTTGTCTTTTAGCCTTCATACTAGCTGTATAAGTGATTGACTCACCACCTTTACAACATTATTCTGAATTTTACTATATATTTAACTTTACCAGTGAGTTTTATACTTTTATAAGTTTCTTGTTATTAACTAGTGCCTTTTTTTTTCCAGCTTAAAGAAGTACCTTTAACATTTCTTGTAAGGCTGGTCTGGTGGTAATGGGCTCCTTTAGCTTTTGCTTGTCAGGAAAACTCTTTATCTCTCCTTTAATTCTGAAGGACAACTTTGCTGTTTGAGTATTATTTGTTGGAAGTTTTTTTCTTTCTGCACTTTGAATATATCATGCCACTCTCTTCTAGCCTGCAAAATTTCTGCTGAAAAATCTGTTGATACTCTTGTAGGGGTTCCCCCGTATATAACAAGTTGTTTTCCTCTTGCCACTCTTAAGATTCTCTTATGTGATCTTTAAGTTTTGACACTTTAATTGTAATGTGTCTTGGTGTGGGTCTCTTTGGGTTCATCTTATTTGGAACTCTCCAGGCTTCCTGGATCTGGATGTCTGTTTCCTTCCCCAGGTTAGAGAAGTTTTCAGTTATTTCTTCATATATGAAGAAACATATATGTTTTCTGCTCTTTTCTCTCTCTTCTCCTTATGGGACTGCTATAATGCGAATAGTGGTCCACTTGATGTCCCCTAAGTCCCTCAAGCATTCTTCACTTTTTTTCATTTTTATCCTTTTTGCTTTTCTGGTTCAATGAGTTCCACTGTCCTATCTTCAAGTTCAGTGATCCTTTCTTCCACTTTATCTAGTCTGCTTTGGAACCCCTTTATTGTATATTTCAGTTCAGTTACTGTATTCTTCAGTTCAGGGTGGTAGCAATAAAAGCTAGAGGCACCAGACATGTACACAAGCTCCTTTCTCAGACACTGGTGAGTTGGGGTGGGGCAGAGGGAGAATATGAAGATGGTGCCCACTGGCCCTTCTTCCCAGTCTCTGCAGAGGATTGTAGTCAGCCCCAAATGTGTGTTTAATTAGATGCCTGCCCCTCAGGCCACAGCTATAAAAATAAGCTAATATGCCTCTTTCACAGAAAGATGGGGTGCACTTCAGTGTGTCTGCACTGTGCCCTGGGGGAAGTAGCTGGTTAAGAACTCTTTCTCCATTTATTACAGTCCTGTATGACCCACAAGCATAAGCTCCACTGGCCACCAGAGCTAAATGATGAAGGCATGTCCTCTGGGTGGCAGCTGCAAAAATCAGAGGATCAAAGTGCACAAGCTGCTTTCTGGGAGATAATGGTGACCTGGAGTGAGGCAGAGTGCAAAGATGGCACCTGCCACCTCCATCTTTGGATAGTATTTCAGCATGCCCATTGTAGTGTGTTAAATTGGATGCCTGCCCCTCTGGCCACAGCTTTAAGATAAGCAAAGAGGCCTCTTTCACAGAAGGTCTGGGCCCTTCAGTCAGTTGCTGCTGCACTGGGCCCTGGGGTGGGTGAGTCTGCTCCAGCCCTTTAAGAAGTTTCTCAGATTGCTATAGCCTTGTGGGTCTTGTGGATACAAGCCCCATTGGCTTTCAAAGTTAGGTGTTTTGAGGTGCAGGTCTTAAAATCTGGGGTGCCAGATGTAGGATTCAAACCCTTTGCTCCTCAGAGAGCTTGAAGTTGTGAGTTCCCTCCCAATTGTGGGCCCCCATGCCAGGGATGAGGTTTATGGTGAGACTGTCTCTCAACTTCTCCTACCTGTTTCAGTACGGTTTTTTTTTCTCATTTGCCTGATGTTTAGGAGTCACTCAGCTAGGTTTTGGGTTTCTTTTAGAGGAAATTGTTCTGTATGTAGCTGTAGATTCGGTGCGTCTGTGGGAGGAGTTGAGTTCAGGCTTCTCCAACTTCGCCATCTTGAACTGGAACTCTCTTGACTCAATGGTGATTGATTCTAGGTAGTAAGATCTGGAAGCTTGATCAAATTCAAGTTTCACTGATGAGGGTAGGGGCAAGTGCACTTCACAGACGTTCTCCGTTGCCTGCTGCACCACATCAGGAGGGACATCTGGTTGTCTTCCCAACGAATTCAGGTATTATCAACTTGATCCATCATTATAAAATTCCCCATTTGCCTAGATCTACGATTTCATTAGGAGTTCTAAAATGGTTTCCTTTTATCATTTCTTCTGCACTTATTACCTGGAATTATTCTTTAAAGAGGAGTTTTTCCTCAACTGTCAGGTTATCCTGAAATGTAGTTCATAATGATAGGATAATTGCTTGATTCCCTCCTTTTGTTTATCAGTTTCCACTGCTTTAAAATTTTTAATATTCTTTTATGACTTGAAAAAGCCTAAAAAAATTATCTGTACCCTGGCTTTCCTTTCCATAAATACCTCACAAATTTAAAATACTTGATAATTTTAATTGCAGATTCCCAGATGCTAAACAAACATGAGATGGCTTTGTCAAAAGGCTCAGGCGGTGGTAGAATGGAAACAAAGAGCGGGTGCCTTGCTTGTTGACAGATCCAGATTAAAAAGCATTTTTAGGGCTACAAGGTGGGGTCAGCATACTATAGCCCACTGCCTATTTTTGTAGGGCTTTGAGGTAATAATGGTTTTTACATTTTTAAAGGGTTGCAGGGAAAATGCCACAAAGACCCAGCCCACAAAGCTTAAAATGTTTACTACCTGGACTTCTACAGAAAAAGTTTGCCAGCTGCTGCTATAAAGCAATATGTATTAAAGCACCTCTGGATGAAAGGTCTATCTGTGAAACAATAGGTTTGGATTAGGGCAGTGGCTTGTATGCTTTTTGGGTGGGAAGTTAGAGATCTGAACTCTAAGACGATGAGCTCTACCCTAAAAATGTACATATACAAAACTGTGCCTATGTCTGTTCCCAGGCATTATGGCCCTCAGCTTAAGAACCTGTGCACTTTAGTATTGTATTGTATTGGCCTGCCTGGGCTGCCAAAAAAGAACACCACTGACTTGGTGGCTTAAACAACAAATTTCTCACAAATCTGGAGGCTAGAAGTCTAAGATCAAGGTGCTGGCAGGGTGGTTTCTGGTAAGGCATCTCTTGCTGACTTGCAGAGGGCCACCATCTGTGTACTCATGTGGCCTTACCATTTCTGTGTGCATGCACTCCCTGCACTCCCTGTCTCTTCTTCTTACGAGGCTCCATCCATATTACCTCATTCAACCTTCATTACATCCTTAAAGGTCCTATCTCCAAGTAGTCACACTAAGGGGTTAAAATTCAACCTATGAATTTTTATTTATTTATTTATTTTTTTGAGCAGCAACACAATTCAGCCCATAATGTAAATACTAAATCTGAGTTTAATTGAGCGCGGTGTCTGCACTGAGGATCCTGCCTCCTTAAGCTCTGAGAGAGAACCTATGTTCTAGGGGATTTGCTCCTGAATCCCATGTACCACCTTTCATGCTAAGGAGTCATATTTGTTGAATTCATGAATGTTGGTGAGATCAGGCTAGTGCACAAGAAAATTCATAGAGGAATATAGTAAGGTGCTAATTTAAGTGTCACAGATTAAAATACTACAGCAATTCTGAGGAGAAAATAATCAAGTTTTTTTCCTTTTAAATAAGAGAGCTACCTGTGCTTGGAAGTATTTGCATGTAAGGAGACCTTACTGACATTGGGACATTTAGTCTAAGTGTCAAAGCCAGAGTTGAAATAGTTTATGTAGGGTGTGAACAGACTCTGGAGAGTCAGGAGGAGAAGCTGAGATCTGGAGCCTACGTTTAAGACCTGAACTGGAAAAACAGTTCATAATCTTGGAGATTCTATCTGGGGTAGAAAAAAACAGAAGCATAACATTTATCAACAGTGTGCTCACCAGGAAGTTTTGAGGAATAGTAACTATTTCAAAAAATTTTTAAGTGGTGAAATTCAGGGACACTCACTGCAAACTGCAAACTGCCAACGAAACGCCCCAGCCAACACCAAATGGCTCCGCTCAAAGCAGGTCCAGGCGGGTTTGTGTAGGGGCGGGGTGAGAGCAGAGTTTACATGACACTGCAACCTACTGGGCAGTGGAGGAATCTGTGTTGTCTTAAGCTATGGATTAGCTCAAAGCTGAAAACTCTGAAGGGCCGGTTCTGTTGAGGGGCAGGGATAAACCTATACTCCACGTGGAGAAAAATCTGAGAAAAACTTCAGGGGGTTCGTGTCCAGGTTGAGGACTTTGATCTTTCACCATTTGAAAGGCCAATTCAGAGAATCATTAGGAAGTGAATTTTATATATCAACATAACGTTCCTGATTCTGGTTTGTCCTTTAAACAAAATGAGGTAGCTTTCTATTTCGAGGATTGTGGTAACGCAGGTAGTAATTGGTGTTTGCATTAGCCTTTATTAATCTCAACCTAATTTTGTAGGTTGAGATATAAGGAGTTTTAAAAAAGTTTTAATAAGAGTTAAAAAATATATTTTTTAAATCCAATAGAATGATGTTCTAATAAACATCAGAAACAACTAGCAATGCATTTTTTAAGCTAAGTTTTACAAATCTTTTATTGCTTCAGCAAGAGAATGGATACTAGAATGCTTTTCTTTTAAAAACTCATCTATTCGAACTAATTTGAGTCACTACTTTTATTCTTTATTGTTTTTATTTTCCAAGTTTTGGCGCTCAAACTTGGCAAACATCACAGATATTTGTACAAACATGCATATACATATATACATACATATTTAAGTTTAAAGCTTCAGTTCCTCTATTAAACCTTGTGCTCAGGCTCCTGTTAAAAAGAGGTAAAATGGTGAGAAGATAAAATCAGGGAAAACATGAGTGAATCCCAAATGACAACTTCCTTGTTGTTACAAATTAAAGCAGACGTTTTACGGCAAAATCCATCACCTCGCTAAAACCTCCACTGTTATAGCCTCAGATATTTACAAGAAAATAAACAAAAAGCCTCTTACACACTTCAATGTGGTGTAAGGACAAGCTAGCTGGGAGTTGCATTTTGTTGTTATTTTAGGTAACTTTCCATTCAGGACAGTTAATATTTCAGTGATTAAAATTTCAGATGTAAAAATGAACTTCAAGCAGGGTCATCATTATACTCTGAAGCAGAATTCTTCAGGCAGTTGTCTTTAAATTACTACATAAATCCATCACAGTAAGATTCAGGCTTCTAATTTAAAAAACATTTAATGTTCCGTAACTAAACAGTAAATATGATCAGTGTACTCTAGCTCGTTTGATTTTATTTTTCTCTGCAGGAGCTTTCCTCTTTTGTGATAATCCAGGCCCAGGTTCCTTATTATTTTGAAGAAATGAAATAGCTTCTGGTAGACAGTAATTTTCTACTTGAGGAGGGGATTCCTATAAAAGGGGAAAAACCCAACATCATTGTTCATTTTTTTCAGATTTCAAACTGTGAAATGATCAGGTAATAGATTCCTTTATTCTGCTTTTTGACCAGAAAAAGTTAAACATTTGTCGTCCAAGGTATGCTATTTAGCATTTGTCACATTTAGTGAACAGACCCTATGTGACAAAATTTTACCCTTTATCAGAAAAATGAGTTTATAGTTCAGATCTTAATAGTTTCACCTATAAAATATGGATTAAATACAGAATATGGAAAAATACGGTTACTAGCTATCATTTACGTGAGACATTATGCTTGGTGTAAATTTATGAAAATATTTACTTAATCTTTACAATAAACATGTGAGATAGGTGTTTGTATTTCCCATTTTACAAATAAAATACAAATGTTAGTTATACAACATTTTGCTGCAAAACCAAAATTCATACACTTTTCTATTTAACCCCCAAACCCTTGCATTTTTCTTCCTCACAACCATATTCCAACATAAAAGAAAAGGATCTTTCCCTCCTTATTAGAAATGTAATAAAACTTCTTTTTCTGGCAATATGGCAGACTTGATAACATGAAAATGAATCACCACAAAATACTGGATAAGAACCTTTCAATCCAGTTCTTCCACGGATAACAACTATAACTCTGACCAAACTATTTTAAAAGCAACTACTGTTAGACATTGGAGGAGAAATAAAACCAGGCAAATGGTAGCGGGAGGTTGACATCTGGAAGAAGATAATGGTATGGGGTGAATTTCTTCTTTTTTTCTATTCTTTCTTTTTTTTTCCTCTTTTTTTGAGGAAGATTAGCCCTGAGCTAACATCTGCCAATCCTCCTCTTTTTGCTGAGGAAGACTGGCCCTGAGCCAACATCCGTGCCCATCTTCCTCCACTTTATATGTGGGATGCCTACCACAGCATGGCTTGCCAAGCGGTGCCATGTCTGCACCCAGGATCCAAACCAGTGAACCCTGGACCGCCGAAGTGGAATGTGCGCACTTGACCACTGTGCCACCGGGCTGGCCCCTGAATTTCTTCTTTTCATTTTTTATGGCTTTTAGCCTGAGGAGAAACCCCAGCATGTCCCATAAGAATAAAAGTTTATTCTTTATTTATTTTTCAAATAAAAGAAAACTAGAATTGGTCCCTATCAGACTTGTACAAACTAAAAAATGATACCAAATGGAAACTAGGTTCTTCAGGAAGAACTAACTCAAAATGGTATACATCAGGGTGAACATGAAAGATTACTTTTTCCTTTTAATTTCCTCAAAATACAGAGTATTGTTTAAAGCAAAACTTGCTTAAAGTAAAACACTGTATTGTGAGGCTATAAGAGATAGAAGTAAAACATGTGACAACTACAATATAAAGCAGAGGCCAGCAAACTTTCCTCCACAGGGTCAGACATTAAATACTTTAGGCCGTGTGGGACAGACGACGACCTCTGCCGCTGCAGCGCAAAAGCAGCTGGAGAGACTGTGTAAATGAGTGAATGAGGCTGTGTTCCAATAAAACTTTATTTATAAAACAGGAAGTGGGCTGGACTTGGCCTGCGGCCTATAGTTTACTGACCCCTGGTGTAAAAGATAGGGGAAGCAAATGAACCTACACGACGGCAAAATTTCTACGTTTTAGGTGATGTGGCACAATATTAACTCTAGGTAGACTAGGAGAAGTTAAAGCATGTGGCAATCCGTAGAGTCAAACACCACCCCCATAACCACCAAAAAGGCAGAGAGGCTTCTGCTTTCAAAAGACAATGGATGAAGCAGAATCCTAAAAAATATTAATACCAAAATAAGGCAAGAACGGAGGAACAGAGGAAGAACAACAGAGGAGACAAACCAAAAATGAATGGCAAAAAACCCTAAATCCAATCACATCAATAATCACACGATGGACTAAACATTCCAAAGAAAAAAGCAAGACCCCACTATATCCTGTTTACAAGAAAGTCATTTTAAATACAAAGAGAGTTAAGTTAAAAACTGAAGAAATCCAAAAAATTAAGAAAACAATTCCATTTTACAATTGTATGAAAAAGAATAAAACACCTAGCGATAAATTTAACCAAGGAGGTGAAAGACCTGTTACACTGAAAACTATAAGACGTTAGACTCTGGACAGCCAAAGCACTCTTGAAAAAGAACAACAAAGCTGCACGTATCATGCTCCCTGATTTTGAACTATATCACAAAGCTACAGTAATGAAAATAGCATAGCACTGGCATAAAAACAGGCACATAGATCAATGGAACAGAATAGAAAGTCCAGAAATAAACTCATGCATACATGGTCAATTAATTTATAAAAGAGCCAAGAATATACAAGGAGAAAGGACAGTCTTTTCAATAAATTCTGGGAAAATTGGACAGCCACATGCACAAGAATGAAACTGGACCACTATGTTACACCATATATGAAAATAAACTCAAATGGATTAAAGACTTGACTTTAAGACTTGAAACTATAAAACTCCTAGAAAAAAATATAGGCAGTGTGATCTTTGACACTGGTTTTGGTGATGATTTTTTGGATTTGACACCAAAAGCAAAGGTAACAAAAGCAAAAATAAATAAGTGGGACTAAACACCAAACTAAAAAGCTTCCACCCAGGAAAGGAAACCATCAGCAAAATAAAAAGGCAACCTACCAAACGGAAGAAAATATTTGCAATCATATATCTGATAAGGGGTTAATATCCAAAACATAAAGAACACATACAACTCAACAGCAAGAAAACAAAAAACTCCCACCAATGCAATTAAAAAATGGACAGAGGATCTGAATAGACATTTTTCTTTTTAGGAAGATTAGCCCTGAGCTAACATCTGCTGCCAGTCCTCCTCTTTTTGCTGAGGAAGACTGGCCCTGAGCTAACATCCATGCCCATCTTCCTCTACTTTATATGTGAGACACCTGCCACAGCATGGCTTGCCAAGCGCTGCCATGGCCACACCTGGGATCTGAACTGGTGAACCCTGGGCTACTGAAGTGGAATATGTGCACTTAACCACTGTGCCGGCCCCTGAATAGACATTTTTCTAAAGACATACAAATGGCCAATAGGTCCATGAATAGGTGCTCAACATTGCTGTACATCAGAGAAATGCAAATTAAAAGCACAATGTGCTATCCTCACAGCTGCTAGGAGGGCTATTATCAAAAAGACAAGCAATAAAAAGTGTTGGCAAGTATGTGGAGAAACGGGAACCCTGTGCACTGTTGGTGGTAATGTAAATTGGTGCAGCCACTATGGAAAACAGTATGGCGGTTCTTCAAAAAATTAAAAATAGAGCTACCATATGATCCAACAATCCCACTTCTGGGTACTTATCTGAAGGAAACAAAAATACTAACTCAAAAGGTATTTGCACCTTCATGTTCACTGCAGCATTATTTACAATAGCCAAGATAATGGAAACAACCTGAGTGTCCATCAAAAGATGAATGGATAAAGGAAACTGGTACATATACGTAATGGAATACTATTCAGCTATAGAAAAGCAGGAAACCCTGCCAATTGTGGCAACATGGATGGACCCTGAGAGCATTATGCTAAGTGAAATAAGTCAGAAACAGAAAGACAACCTTATGATCTCACTTATAAGTGGAATCTAAAAAACACCCCAAACAACTCAAAGATACAGAGAATTGGTGGCCAAATGGGTGAAGGTGGTCAGGAGGTACAAACTTCCAGTTAGAAAATGAACAAGTCCTGGGGATGTAACGGACAGCATGGTGGTTACAGTTGATACTGTATTGGATATTTCAAAGTGGCTAAGAGAGTCAATCCTGGAAGTTCCCCCCACAAGAAAAAAGAAAATTTGTAACTATGTGTGGTGATCTAGACTTATTGTGGTGATCATTTGCAATACATACATACATTGAATCAGTATGTTGTACACCTGAAACTAATATAACATTATACGTCAATTATATCTCAAAAAAAAAAAAAGGGCAGCCAGACTCATCCTTCAGGCAGATTGGAAGACTCCTCTCTGGATAAACTGAAACAATTCAAGAAGCACATAAAGGTCTGAACCTAGGAAAGGGTCCCCGATAACCAGCCCACCCAGGCTATGTCACCCAGCTCAAAAACGACAAGACCGAACTGTGCTCTGTACTTCTAATCAGCTTTTTTATCCCCTTCTCTTAAATCATGAGCAGAAAGCCAGGAATTACCAGATATCTGACAAATTCATCTAACGCGGAAGATAAAGACCCAAAACAAAGAGGGGACAGGCAGTTTAGTGGAAGCAGAAACTATGCAGAAATAAGAAAACTTTATAAAAGGTCTCTATTAAAAAACATGATAACAAAATGAAGTCAAGAGAAGGCATGGAAGATAAAACTGAGGGAATCTCTCAAAAAGTGAAGATAAAAATAGGTGAGAACTAAGAAAATACACTATACAAATAGAAGTACCAGAAAGAACAGAATGCAGAGGAAAAAAAACATCATCACTGGAATAATTCAATTTCCCAGCACTGAAAGATACATTACCAGACCAGAAGGGGCCCTCCAAGTGCCCAGAATAATATATACAAACCCTCATGATTGCATGTCATTTTGAAATTTCAGAAAACTGAGGATAAAAAGAACTTCCTATTAGTTTAGCGTTACATATACAGGTTTATGAATCAGAAGGGCTTTGGTTACTCGACAGCAATACCAGAAGCAAGGAAACAAGCAATCAAAAGCCTAAGAGAAAATAGTTTCCAACCTATAATTTGATGCCCAGCCAAACTATCGGTCAAGTGTGAGCAGAGAAAAAAGACTTTACACACAAAGTCTCAAACAATTTATCTCCCATGTGCTCTTTCTCAAGAAGTTACTAGGAGACTTCTATCAAAATGAGAGAGCAGATCAGGGCGACATGGGATTCAGAAACAGGAGATACAACTGAGAAGAGGGAGAAAGGATGGTGAGTGGAGATCCTGGGATGACAGCAGTGCACAGAAGTAGAGGTGACCATCCAGCCTGGAGCAATGTGACTGAGGACACGTTGAAGGCCATCATCACCAAGATCTCTGCAGCCACCACACCTAGCTTTTTAACCTGAGGTCGGAACACTGGGATGAGCCTATCTCAGAGTCTTAACTGTACTTGGCTTATGCTGACCATGAACTTGACCATGAAGGTGCTGCTCTCCCCTCAGCCTGCTGCTTCATCCCACAGAAATGCTCTGTTTTGACCTACTCCTGAGAGCTAGAGATTAGCAATGATGAACTTAGACGTAGAAACATAAAGCAGCTCACTCCCCCAACACATTCCTCCAGATAGCTAGGAGCGGACACACATTACAACCCTGAAAAAGGCAGGGACGTGAATAACCAAAAGTCAGATAGGGGATTACTTCTGGTGGGGAAGTAGGCAGATCAACTGGGGGAAGCAACAGGGAGCTCCTATGGGACTAGCAAGCTTCTATTTCTTAGCTGGGTATCTAGATGACATTTTGTTCTTTTGTAACCAGTACATACGTTCTATACAGTCTTTCATATGTAAGAAAAAAAACCAAAATGAGAACACATGTACAAACACTTAGCCCAGCACAATACAGGTGACTGATACTGGTTCTTGCTTAGATGTTAGCTGTGTACCTGAAATGATCACGAATTTTAGGAAGGAATGAGGTACGTAGGGTTCTCTACATTCTCCCTACCCTGCCCTTTTCCCCACTGGGTAAATTTTTAAAACCTCATGTCTCAAGAAATAGAGCTTTTTAAAGTTATTTATGTGTTCAAGGAGAGTTTCCTACTAAGTATGTCCCACTGCTTTATGACAAAGGCTTTCTCTCTATATTAAATCCCGAGCGCTCCCAAACACACGCAGCAAGTCACAAGGCAGGCTGAGTTTTGGCTTTCCCTTTTCTCTACACCACTGTTTGAACTCCTTTGTACGAAGACATTCATGATCATGCATCATACCTTGCTGATTCCTGATGGCATTTTAGGCACTCTGGTGTCAGGAAGATTTTTCTTTGCCCGTTCAAATCACACAACATAGGCCCTTTCTGAACAGGAGTGGAGTGAGCCCTCCATATAGCAAATGCTTGGTTTACCACAGCGTCTAACAAAGGTATTTACTGTGTATCGATGCAAAAGTTCAAGAAAATTAAAGGAGGACCCTTGGGTAAATGCTTCTCCTTGGACTCCTAGAATCAATTTTTGCTTTTTTTATAGTCCAACCTTTTAATAGGCACTTCTAAGGCTTTTAGAGGTACCTAGTTTTTTATACTGGTCTCGCATTTAACTTCCAAGCTAAATGTTTACATATGCGTTATTATAAAAAAAGAATGAAAGTGAAAGGGACGAACATTCTCTTACTAACAAGCTGAGGGTTTTGTTGAGTCACTTGTCTATGCATACAAGCATATCTGCTACAGAGGAGGTCAAAGACAGAATCTTACAAACCTGCATAAGATAATCAGCAATATATTCCGTTTTCAAGCAGTACACATTATGGGCAGCAGCTTCCGCTATATTAACTCCTGAGTCATCTGGTTTGAGTTTATTTAAGTCAGAGAAGAGATGTGTGGCTTCTTTAAATAAAGGTACAGAATGACCAGGTAGCACCTAATGAAAAAACAAGAGGCATCACAATCTATCAATGTCTCAAAGTAATTCAACTATACAATCTGTACTTAAGGATTACCATCTCACAAAGCACAGAAAATCAAGCACTGATCACAGCAAGCTTGGTTAACAAATAATTCATTAAGTCAATCCAATACAAACCTTTGCTCCTCCTGACTGAAGAAGGCGTTTGAATCCTGCTTCTCGGGATGGATCAACATGTAAGATTACCTTCCACCCACTAAATGCCCCCTACAAATAAAAAATAATCAATGTTGGAAAATATTTGGAAAATAAATGACAAAATCATACAGATCAATACATCATTTTATCTACAGACTTAGTTTTATGTTAACAAATAATCTTAAGACCTTTCCTTTTGCTACAGTGGTAACTGTCTTTTGTCACAATACTTTGAAACACACGACAGTGTTTGGCACACAGTAGGTCAATAAATATTTGAAGAATGAAGGAAAATGATGTGATGGTTAGGTAACATTAAAACAAAGCAACCTGACTTTTATTTAGCCTTTTCTATTATTTTTTTCTTACAATTAATCAAAGGTAGAGCCTAAAGCCTCCATTACATAATTCTCTTGAAAATGGTTACTAATTAGAAATATTCCTTACTCAAATATTTTATAACAGTTAACAGAAGCCAGTGGAATTACTCTAAAAGAAAGAGTCAGGGCTAACAAGGAACTGGAGAGAGCAGAGAACTCAGAATACAACACGGAAGATTCCTTCACTCAAGGGTTCGTAAACTTTCTGTGAGCCATGGACCCCCTCTGGTAGTCTGGTAAAACTTACATGTCTGTTTTCTAAATAATTTTGTAGAAAATTAACAGCTTTATTGAGATGTAATTTCTATACTATATGAACGTCTTTTTAATGTTCAAGATAAAGTATAAAGAATTAAAAAGCAAACCATTTTATTGAAAATTATCAAAATATTAAAAAATTTGTGACATAATAGAAGTGCTTCTATATTAATGCATTAAATCAAAAGACCTAATGGTGGTTGAACAACTACTATAATTTTAAATAGTGATGAACATAACCAGTATTTCAGATACAGGCATACCTCGCTTCATTGTGCTTCAGATATCGCGTTCTTTTACACATGAAGGTCTGTGGCAACCCTGCATTAAGCAAGTCTATTGGCACCATTTTCCCAACAGCATTTGCTCACTTCGTGTCTGTATCCCATTTTGGTAATTCTTTCAATATTTCAAACTTTCTCATTATTATCATATTTATTATGGTGATCTGTGGTCACTGGTCTTTGATATTACTATTGTAATCATTCCGGGGCACCATGAACTGCACTCATATAAGATGGTGAACTTAATCGAAAACTTTTGTGTTCTGACTCCTCAATGACAAGCTATTCCCCGTCTCCTCTAGCCTCCCTTTTCCCTCAGCAACAATATTGAAATTAGACCAATTAATAATCTTACAATGGCTTCTAAACATTCAAGTAAAAGGAAGGGTCACACATCTCTCACTTTAAATCAAAAGCTAGAAATGACTAAGCTTAGTGAGGAAGGCATGTCGAAAGCTGAGACAGGCCAAAAGCTAGGTCTCTTGTGACAAACAGTTGCCAAGTTGTGAATGAAAAGGAAAAGTTCTTGAAGGACATGAAAAGTGCCACTCCAGTGAACACACGAATGATAAGAAAGCAAAATAGCCTTGCTGCTGATATGGAAAAAGTTTTAGTGGTCTGGATAGAAAATCAAACCAGCCACACATTCCCTTAAGCCAAAGCCTAATCCAGAGCGAGGCCCTAACTCTCTTCAATTCCGTGAAGGCTGAGAGAGGGGAGGAAGCTGCAGAAGAAAGGTTTGAAGCTAGCAGAGGTTGGTTCATGAGGTTTAAGGAAAGAAGCTGTCTCCATAACACAAAAGTGCAGGGGAAGCAGCCAGTGCTGCTGTAGAAGCTGCAGCGAGTTCTCCAGAAGATCATTAATGAAGGCGGCTGCACTGAACAGGAGATTTTCAAGGCAGATAAAACAACCTCCTCTTGGAAGAAGATGCCATGTAGGACTCTCATAGCTAGAGAGAAGTCAAGGCCTGGTTTCAAAGCTTCAAAGGACAGGCTGACTCTTGTTAGGGGCTAATGCAGTGGGTGACTTTAAGTTGAAGCCAATGCTCATTTACCATTCTGAAAATCCTAGGGCCCTTAAGGATTATGCTAAATCTACTCTGCCTGTGCTCTACAAATGGAACAAAACATGGATGACAGCACATCTGTCTATAAGATGGTTTACTGAATATTTTAAAGCACACTGTTGAGACCAACATGATCATGTGACTCATGTTGTTGTCTTCTGGACAGGTTACCTTTCCAGTATGAAGTTTTGAGAATGACATCAGACAGAGAGCCTGACAACTAGTGGAATAAACCTCAGAAAAAAGGATTCCTTGCAAAATATGACTGCTCATTGACAATGCACCTGGTCACCCAACAGCTCTGATGGAGATGTACAATGAGATGAATGTTGTTTTCATGCCTAGTAACACAACATCCATTCTGCAGCCCACAGATCAAGGAGTAATTTTGACTTTCAAGTCTTCTTATTTAAGAAATAAATTTTGGGGGCTGGCCTGGTGGCATAGTGATTAAGTTCAGCGTGATCCGCTTCAGTGGCCTGGGATTCGTGGGTTCAGATCCCAGGTGTGGACCTACACACTGCTCATCAAGCCATGCTGTGGCAGTGTCCTACATACAAAATAGAGAAAGGCTGGCACAGATGTTAGCTCAGGGAGAATCTTCCTCAAGCAAAAAGAGGAAGACTGGCAATGGATGTTAGTTCAGGGCCAATCTTCCTCACCAAAAAACAAAACGAAACAAAACCACCCCACCATTTCAGAAGGCTATAGCTGCCATAGATAGCGACTCCGCTGATGTATCTGGGCAAGATGAAAACCTTCTGGAAAGGATTCACCATTCTAGATACCATTAAGAACATTCATGATTCATGGTAAGATGTAAAAATAGCAACATCAGCAGGAGTTTGGGAGAAGTTGATTCCAACCCTCATGGATGACTTGGAGGGATTTAAGACTTCAGCAGAGGAAGTAACTGCAGATGTGGTGGAAACAGCAAGAAACTAGAATCAGAAGTGGAGCCTGAAGATGTGACTGAATTGCTGCAATCTGATGATAAAACTTTAACAGATGAGGAGTTGCTTTTTATGGATGAGCAAAGAAAGTGGTTCTTGAGATGGAAGCTACTCCTGGTGAAGATGGTGTGAAGACTGTTGAAATGACAACAAAGGATTTAGAATATCACATAAACTCAGTTGATAAAGCAGCAGTAGGGTTTGAGAGGATTGCCTCCAACTTTTAAAGAAGTTCCACGGTGGGTAAAATGCTGTCATCAGCATCGCATGATACAGGGAAACCGTTAGTGAAAGGAGGAGTCAATTGATGTGGCACACTTCATTGCTGTCTTATTTTAAGAAATTGCCATAGCCACCCCAACCTTCAGCAACCACCATCCTGATCAGTCAGCAGCCATCAACATCGATGCAAGACCCTCCAACAGCAAAAAGATTACGACCCACTGAAGGCTCAGATGACGGTTAGCATTTTTTAGCAATATTTTTTAATTGCAGTATCTACATTTTTTTTTAGACATAATGCTATAGCACACTTAATAGACTACAGTATAGTGTAAACATAACTTTTATATGTGCTTGGAAACCAAAAAATTCATGTGACTTGCTTTATGGCAACATTTCCTTTATTGGAGTGGTCTGGAACCAAACCCACAGCATCTCCGAGGAATGCCTATACTTGCAATTATGATGCAAAGCAAAATATCTCATTTCTGTTGGGGTGAAGTCACAGGTACTGTTAATAGTGTTGTGATTTGTTGCCTAGACTTATAATGAAAAGAAATGCTAGCTTTCAATTATAGGTTAGTAAGATGAGGATGTACTTTCCCCCCATCCAAATTGTACAGCCTTCTTGAATTTGATCTACAAACTTCTTTGGGAGAATCTTGTGGAGCCCAAGTTAAGAACCCCTGAAGCTAGATGCTGAAAAGATTCGTTGGAAGAAATACAGTATGGGTCATGTTTTACACATATAAATTATTTTTACAAGAGCCATCAACATTATATATAGCCTACTGTCGATCACAATTAGAGGAATTAGGAATTAACATTAAGCTCAATTGAGAACGTCCAAACTAAGTATATCAATCAAGGGATAAAAGACAAATAGAATTCTCACATTGTCAAGCACATTCTCTTAAAAAAAAATTAAAATCTGAAAAAGTCATGACATTGAATGCCATTTATACTACCTAAATAATTATATATGTTAATACCTCAATAATGCCCGATTCTTGTCTTTGCTGGATTTTTCTCCTCCATCTCATTGCTGCAAGTGCTAGTCTTCGCTGCTGTACACTGATTCCAGTCAAAACGTCAAGTATGCAACTACTTCCCCATTCATAGTCTTCTTCCTAGAGAGTCAGTCCAACCAACTTTGAGTTTCTACAAGATGTTCTCAAGGGGTCCACAATTCAATGAGTCAATTGTTACAAATACAGAGGGTGCTAAGTGAGCACCAGTTTACAAGCGTAGAGGAAGTGTAGATTAATCTGGCTTCATAGGAGAGTCAAGCATATCTGGTTTTTAATTAGAAAGCAGAAAAATATTGCATACCTTTCTAAGAAACACAGATAACTGCACCTTAGCAATTGGCAGTATTTAGATTATTGGGCTTCTCCTAGCGTAAGACGAGCTTCACAGGAGGACATAGTCTCAGAGCAGGTATGTATTAACAGCTGGATTACCTGTCTACAGAAGAGATCCCTAAGGGATCTTGATTGAAAACTTCAGAAACTAGACAATAGATATTACTGTGAAGATCAGTAGGAACCAACAATATTTCAAATAATTAGTTTAATATTTAATGGACTGGCAGTAAAGATAAAAGCTCACAATGAGATAATCTTGAAATTTTCTAATCTCAAAAAATGCCCCCCACATTCAAATTAAGTAATACTGATATAACTAAGAATCTGGATCTGTGATCTTTAATTTTTTTTGCTTTAATTGTTAATGCAGATCTTATAAAATTGGTTAATCTAATTGGTCATATTTGGTTATTTCAATTGCATGAACAGTCAGTGTATGCGCTGGAATCAATTAAGACATCTACTTTTAAAGAACAATGACCCTTCCCATTCATTGGAATACACACCGGCATGAAGTGCCCAGCTGTCCTGCATGCTTCAAGGTAGGAGCGATGAAGCACCCACTTGCCAGCTGCCACTGAGGCTAAGTACTTCTCATTTCGAAGTGGATGTCCCACAACAATGTGTGTGCAGTTGGGATCAAAGCACTGCTTCTCTATCACTAATCCACCTTGAGCAGAGAAAAGTGGTACTTTACTGATTCTTAGCTTTGTCCTGGGAAAAACGCATCTCAACTATGCACAGAAATTATTTATAAACAAATGCATCAAATAAACCAAAAATCTTGGCTGATAATTATATTACTTTACACATATATTTTATAAAATGTTTATTACGAAAAAATACAAAAATAGTAAAATGAATCCCCATACACTGACCACCTAGGTTCTAAAATTATCAAAATTTTGCCATCCCTACTTTATCTATCTGCCTTTTTTTGCTTAACTATTTTAAAGTAAATTCCAGACATCATGGTATTTTACCCCTATATACTCAGTATGCATCTCTAAAATACATGGGAATTTTCTTATACAGCCATAATGCAATCACCAGATCTAATATAATTAACAAAACTTCTTTGCTATCTCAATACTAAATCCTTATTCACATTTTCTTGTTTATCTGCACTAGTTTGTTACAATTAAGATATAAGAAGAAACAGAATACAAAGGAGGACCACATACTGCAGGTGCTTGTTAGATCTCTTAAGTTTCTCTCAACTACCAGGGCAATTTCCAAGCACTGAATACGGGTAAGCAGGGAGACAGAAGTCAAAAGGGGGCCCCTACAGACTAAAAGCAGAAGAAAAGTCTTGGTGAGTGGAAATTAGGTCAGCAGACCAACACAGAAGCTTGGGAGGAAAACCCACACACTAGGGAGACATGAAGCAGTGGTGGAGCTGAACTCTCTTCTCAGATATGTATGCATGAAGCCTGACTTTGAGGAAGAAGAACGCATAAGTAAATATAAGCTTATGTGAAACAGGGATTTTGATTTATACATTAGAGGTTAACTTGACTACTGGTTAGCAGAGTTGGATCAAGGACTTTCTAAGACGTCAACAAAACATTTGAACTCTACTCATGCTTTACAGACAACTCTAATAATAATAGCAGCAATACTTTCTGAGCACTTACTATATGCCAGGAACTGCTCCAGATTATTAACTCACTTAATCCTCACAACTCTACTAAGGTAGGTTATATTATCTGCAAATTGTACATGAGGACACAGGTACAGAGTAACTCACCCAGGGTTACAGAGGGACAAAAGAAGAAGGTTAAAATTCCCTGTTAATCTATCAATACCTAGTCTATACAACAAATTTATTCTGTAACCCAGAGAACATAATAGACTGATTTATTATGTTCACCGGTTGGCCACAGCTGCTTCATTTATAAAATGAAGGGTCTCTTTGCTTTCTAATATCAAAAGCCTTCTAGTCACAGACTCCCAATTCCAGCACAATCTGTACTCATCTGCCTCTGCTCTGTCCTCTTCTAGACAATTCTCTGCTAGTTGCTACTATTCTTGCCCACAGTTTGCAGACACGGAACAATCTATAGGAGACAGAGTCTTGGAGTGTTCCATTTTGGTGAGTTCTAGGTAAAGTTTAGCGATGCTGACTTATAACACTGCCTAATCTATTAGGTGCCTGGAAAACAAAGTGTTCCACATGAGGAAAGTTTCCAAGAAACAGCATCTCACGTGTACAACTGTATTTGACAGAAATCTCTAAAAAACATATATGTAGTTCTCTGAATTCTTAAACATTTAATTAAACATTTAATCTTTTCTTGATGACTCAGAGCCACTGTTAAAACTACCATTATTTCTTAATGTTTTCTCTATGTCAAGCTGTCAGCTTAAGTTCTCTTCCTATCATTTTCCTAACTCTATAGAGCTGCTCTGTCCAATATAGTAGCCACTAACCACACGTGGCTCTCAAACGCCTGAAGCACAGCCAGTTCAAACTGAGACGTGCCGTAAGTGTAAAATATATTCCAGATTTCAAAGACTTAGTAAGAAAAAAAAAAGGAAAATATCTCACTGATATTTTATATTGATTACATGTTGAATATAATATTTTGCACACACTAGGTTATATGTTTAAAATTAACTTCACCTGTTTCTTCTTACTTTTTAAAACGTGGCTACTCAAAAGCTTAAAATTACATATGTGACTCATGTTGTTGTCTACTGGACAGGTTACCTTTCTAGTATGAAGTTTTGAGAATGACGTCAGACAGACAGCCTGACAACTAGTGGAATAAGAATGTTACATAAGACAGAGCTTCTCTCTGGATGTTACCATACCTTCAACTTCACAAAAATGTAGCTTTATTTATCTTGTAAGTGTATAATTTCATTGATTTTTGTCCAAGATTTGTCCAAAGCAGCACAAGAGATTTCTTAAACCTTAATGGTTTGTTTCAATTTAAATCTTTAAATCCTATGACCCAGTGAGTTTAGATTTAGATTAGAAGTTTATAAAATCAAAGTTCTAATGCTGACTCAATGTATAGCCCTAGACTAATTACCCTTCTTTTAAATCTCAATTTCTACATCTTACAAATGATATAAATATCAACTACATTTGACTTCCAAATAAGGTTACTATAGAGCACATTTTTGACTTAAGTAAAATACTTGTACCTAGTTTTTCAATCAGATGACAGTAATCAATACGTTCTTGAGGATTCAGAGATGACAACTGAAATATGTACTGTTTTTTTAAGTCTTCATGGGTCTCTTCTATCGTTATAATCTGGAATGGAAGAGTTTTATTTCAGAAAAAATTAACATTAGGAAAGTTATCTGGCATACGGTTCTTTTATAGTGATATTTTACTTAGTCTTCTGAGTTATCAAATATAGAAATAATAATACAATGCAAAGAAATGCAGTTTTCAATATTAGATGAATCCTTGCTATTGATATCAACAAATTCTGAATACAGCAGAGCAGCAATATCCAAAAGCCACATCACCATACTCAGGATAAACAAACCTGTGCTTTAGGGTGTGGGGCCACAGGCGGGTTGGCCAGGGGGAAGGCAATACTGGGGGCTTGAGGCGTAGGGATCAGGTGGCTGTCTTTTATTGGAGTTTCCAGTTCATCACAGGTCGAGTGCTTTGGGGCTTCAGGCACACATATGTTTCCAGGACCACAGAGAGCTGAGGAAAATAAAATGCTGCAATGTGATGCTATCCATGTACGACTAAGAACAAAGTCTGGGAAATATTCTCATGTGTCTTAGCCAAGATAAAATTAAACACAAATTCTGGAAGGTAAAAAGTACATGCAAAAGAAGTAGCCTATTTCTAGAGTTTATAAATAAATGCAATTAATTAGCTTTAAAAGGGCAAATGGTGTTATCTGTCGGCTTCTCCCAACCCTTTCTTTAAATACCAACCTTTGATCAGTAAAATGTAACCCAACTTTGTAAAACAAAGGCAATTCTACACTTGGAGAAAACCAGACGCAGAGACAAATCTATATACCTAGTATAGAGAAATAATTATGTGATGTGAAAGACAAAGGGGGAAAGATGACCAAAGATGAGAGGCAGGAAGCATTCTGTTTTCAAGGTAAAGCCCAAGGAAGAAAAAAATAGAGGAATTCAGAAAGGAACCCACGCAAATCCAAAGAACAAATGCAAGTATGTGCTGGGCGGAATTCAGAAGACGACTTAAAGGAAAACAAGAAGATTAGGAGAAAAACCAAGCATTAACTACACAGATACAAAAAGCCCTAGAATGAAAGAAAGCACAATGGTGACAACCATGTCTGGAAAACAAAAAACTAATCCTAAGTTTCCAAATTTAAGAATCAAAATATTTTTCACTTTACTAATAAATTACCTCAATTTATAATTATTTTTCTGACTCTTAAGTTTAAACCAAAATCAGAAATATCTAGTAAGTTTTATTTGCACGCACACTTCAGAGAACCACGATGTGCTTTATCTGTTTATTTTTAAGAGGTAAACATGTACTTAATACAAACAAGCAAATACATTTCTTTCTCATTACCCTGTTCAGCAATTTCTGAGTCATGTAAAGGCTCCCGGAAAGGAGAATCCTCCACTTTTTTAATGTCAACCTGAGGCTCAGAGTATTGTGTGGGACAACTGGGCCACTGCAGATTGCTGGCAAGCCTTGCTCTCTCCTCCCTGGCTGTAGGGTCATCCCAAATGATCTGTTCATTTTGGGAGGGCTCTGTGTTGACATCAGGTACTGTCTGACGAGACTGCCTAAGAAATAAAAGCGACAATTTTAATAAACAGGTAGCAGTAACAAAATCCACACTTGTAAGTTAGACTGTAAATTTGTGGTTCACTTTTACATGCCCACCATCTAGCACACAATAAGCACTCAAAAATATTTACTGAGGGGGCTGGCCCGGTGGCACAGCGGTTAAGTTCACACGTTCCGCTTCTCGGCGGCCCGGGGTTCGCTGGTTCAGATCCCGGGTGCGGACATGGCACCGCTTGGCACGCCATGCTGTGGGAGGCATCCCACATATAAAGTAGAGGAAGATGGGCACGGATGTTAGCTCAGGGCCAGGATTCCTCAGCAAAAAAGAGGAGGACTGGCAGTAGTTAGCTGAGGGCTAATCTTCCTCAAAAAAAAAAAAAATTTACTGAATAAATTAACTATGGGAATTTTTTTCTTTTTAAGATGTTTCTATCAGAAACTTATCTGTTCTAGGTAGAAAATAAAACACATATTTTGACTGAATGTCCATATATTTAAAACTTCAGGGGCAAAGTTTACTGTCAAGAAATTAAAAGAAAAAAATCTGAAATGATTGCTGCATTTAAAAACCAGATCTCTCTTAATTATATAGGCCCAGGGAAACATGATAATGTTCAGAAAACTGGCTACTTTGCTTACCAGTAGTTGTATTTTTATCGCTTGAAATAATAAGAACAAGAATTACATGCGAAGCATACAGAAAAGGCTGCCTTAAAAGAAAGTCCTTTTGGCCCTTGGTAACCAAACCTCCGAGAGACTAAGGTAGACCAGCCTTATACTGAACCAGAGTAAAGCGCGTTTTATGGTGTAATCATGACAATTCCACTGGAGAGTAAATAGAATTTTCCTTCAATGAATATATTCAATCTTTTAATATATATATAAAAATAAATATACACATCAATATATACAAATATAAACATATATATATGGAATCTTAGTAAAAATAATTGACCAAAGCTGATGGTGCCCCCAAACAGTTCATTTGCCTCAGATACAAGGAAGACAGGCTTTTATTCTCAGAATGTATTTATTTACTCTGACTTGGTGAAAGATTTAGGCTCTCTATAATGATAAACTATGATCTGAAGTGTATTAAACAAAAAGACACTTTTACTCAGTACTCAGATAAGGAATTAGCCCCATGAAATATACAGTTAGCAAATGAGGCAAACTGGATCTTCAAATCATCTCCTTCTCAGCGGAGGTGAGAGAAAGTATTAATCACACCTCACCATGAAGCAGTTGCTTGGTAGGAAACAAACCTCTGTGTCTGCCTCCTGCCCCCACGTAAGAAGTCTAGAACTGCTTGGAACAAGGGCAGGAAAGAGGAAAACCTAAGTAGGCAAAGGGCCACAACCAACTTGCCTCTGACCCTCTCATAATATCTGAATATAATACATATAGTTTGGGCTAAATAAGGCCGAGCAGTATAATCCTTTCATTGGTGTTGATATTCTAAACTTCTGCTTTACCGATTAAAAAATAAATAAATAAAAATTAGGCTCAACTCATGGAACTGAGTCAGCGGGAAGCTAAATAAGGAGCTTTCTCTCCAGTGCTCTAGTCACGCCCTCCTGCCATCAGCGACAGGTACGCACCTCAGGGCCTCCAGGACTCTACTTCGTCCACTGCGGGCAGAGCGAGTGCTGTCAGGGGTTGAAGAAGCGCTGTTACAACCACTTCTGGAAAGAGAAGTCCTCTGCACTTGCGGTTTCACTATTGATGTTGCAGACATTATCTCCTGCAGCTGCTTCTGGAAGTTCTCTCTCATCTCCAAGGTCTGTGTCAGAGCTTGAAACAAACGCAAACACATCAATCAAGGTTAAGTTTCTCCTTTTTATCACATCTTATTAACTACTTTGTCTAGATTTGGTTGAAGACAAATGCATTAACTTCATGTGTACTGAATACTCACTATAGGCCACAGTAATGTACGAAGACCATGAACATTGCGGAACGTGACGGCAGCCCTGACCTGAGGACTGTATGTGAAATACTCAGGAAGCTCTTCGAAGACACTCTGGAACCTGCAGGGCTTATCCTTTCGGAGGGCTCCCTGCCTGCCTCTGACCCTCTCTCATGTTACGTACTATACTCTGAGGTGCATCACAGTCAGCTATGTGTGTGATTTCCCCCTGCAGTCCTTGAAAACACAACCACAATATATTTATCTTTGGCTTCCTTGTGGACTAACATTGAAGTAGGTACTAAATAACACTTTTGGAATGAACAGACTAGACTAACTAAATAGGTAAGCCACAGGAAAAGCTCTGGTGGGGCAGGATGAGTAAGGAAAATAGAAAATATTAATCCCTTAAAAAGAGGATACCTATAAAGCTATTCATTGCAGCACTCTTTATATTAGCAAGAAATCAGAAATAACCTGGATGGCCATCAACAAGGGACTGGCTAAATAAAGTGGGCTATTCATACAATAAATACTATACAGTTGCCAAAAAAAGGAAAAAAAACTGAAGAAGCTCCTTATGTACCAAGATGAAACACTCCACCAGTTGAACTACTAAACAAAAAGATCAAGATCAAAGTATAAAACTGCATATATATATAGTAGTCCACCATTTATTTATTTTTTAAAAAGCAAGAAAGGAGAGAACATATCTTTTGATTACATATGCATAAGACAGTTCTAGAAGGATACATAAGAAACTAATAACACTAGAAGGATGGGAGAAACTCTTCATACCTCTTTCTGTACCTTTAAAGCTATGTGAAAACATATTGTACATATAATAAAACTTTTTGAAAATCACTGAAAAGATCTGAACCAAAGAACAAATTTTTAAAAATTCACTAACTCTACCTACCTTTAATAGAATAGGGCTGTACCACACTAACTGTAAAATACCTAGGCCCACAAATTTCACAAGTTTCACACTTAAGGCTTTGCAAATTATTACTTACTGATTGGCCTGCAACCTCAATTCAATTGTTAAATATACGCTTTACTTGTATTTAGCAACCTAGAAAATTATTTTTCCATCTGATGCAAAGAAAGCATTCTGTATGAAAGATATATATTTATAAACTTTTTTTTTGATAATTTAAAACACTTTACCTCCTTTAGAGTCATTCCTTCCATTTCCATTTGCTGTTGCTGATTCTTTATCACTGGTGGTCATATTGTCTATATCATTTTCTTCTATACGTAAATGATCTGGCTGTTGAAGAAGAAAAATCACAATTTCTCAAACCAAGCCCTTGTATAAGGTTTCACAGCAATATATATACATTCAGCTGAAGGAGGGAGTAAATATATTATCCATATTATCTACCT
The DNA here is from genome assembly GCF_021613505.1 of Equus quagga. Classification (NCBI taxonomy): domain Eukaryota; kingdom Metazoa; phylum Chordata; class Mammalia; order Perissodactyla; family Equidae; genus Equus; species Equus quagga. Next base: position 168,023,834 of record NC_060267.1, read on the forward strand.
CATCATCCTTTATTGTAGAACCAGCTGAGAGTAGCCGACTGTTACAGAGTCTGCCATCTTGCACTGCACTGATATTCAAGCTCATTTTGGGATTATAAGTATGTGGATAAAGAGATTCAGGAAGATGTTTATACTCCTGGGCACACTGCAATACAATAATGTACTTTAAAACAGGACTGAAAAGAATCTTAGTGAATAAATGACGTTAAGTAGGAAGAAGGACAACCAATACCTTATGTTAAGATGGCAAAAGTGTACAAAACTGAAGTTTTGAAAAGTAGTTGACACTTAAAAATTCCATCATACAAATGACAAATTGTCCTCGCTTTTTAATGTCCACTAAAGTATAAAATCTAATTCTATTTCTATGCTTTTGTCAAGTATCAATCACACTCAAGGGAATAACCAGAAATAAAAGAGAAAAGAAACAGTTCTAAACTGTATTGGTGTGCTAAATTAATGCTCTTAAAATTATTATAAAATTTTCTTTCATATCATTTTTAATTAGTGAAAAGAATCAGAGAATCAGAAAGAGTACCCACTACAGACTTGTTAAGTATTTAAGTAATAAAGATCTTAAGTTTCTGATGCCAAAGAAATGAAATGTGAGGTTAAGTTTATCAACTTGTTTACATATACAGAAACTGATCAGTGCCTTGAAATAATGTCTGTATACGTTTTCACTTAACAGAGAGGCGACGAGAAAAAGTACCACTTACTTCTAAAAGCCAGTGCTCTGAAACAATGTGTACTCCTCTTTCTTTTACAGATTTATACTCTCGATTAGTGTCGTTTGGTCGCCCCTGATAGATGAAATGAGTCACTGTTTCATCGAAACTCCACCTGAACCAACCAAATACAGAAAAAAAAATAACTAAGAGAAATATCTACATTAGTTTAAGATGATCACTACTCTCTATGAATAGAATATTTCTGACCTTCACTAAACTTTCAAGAACTAGAATAAGCAAAAATATCAAATGATAGGCTCCACTCCACATTTTTTGTCAAATTTTATACATATATTGCTAGGTACATAAATGCAGAGAGATATGTGGAATGGCATTCTTTAAAATATCACTTCCTTCTTTACACTTTTCTGAATTGTGCAAAGTTTCTTCTATAACGTATCACTTTCTAATAATAATAAAGGTATTTTCAAAGCAATAAAATGCTAAAGCATCCAGTCTGTCCTCCGCTGCCGGCAGCCACTCTTCACCGTACATTGCTCTATGCCTCAGAGTAGACTGTGTACTTTACATACCACGATCTCATCCATTCCTCACACCAATCCTAAGACACTGGCATCAATATATCCATTTTACAGAGAAGAAAACTGAAGGACATGGTTAAGTAACATGTTCAAGGATACTCAGTAAGTGGTAGAGCCAGTTTTTTATTTTGTTTTGAGGAAGACTGGCCCTGAGCTAACATCTGTGGCCCATCTTCCTCTACTTTATATGTGGGACACTTGCCACAGCATGGCCTGGTAAGTGGTGCGTAGGTCTGCGCCCGAGATCCGAAGCGGCGATCCCCCCGCTGCCGAAGGGGAGTGCGCCAACTTAACCACTACACCACCGGGCTGGCCCTGGTAGAGCCAATTTTGACTTCAAAACTCACTCTCTTAACCATTACATTATGCTATGACCTCCTGATTCTTCCCATTTAATACTCTCCTGACCTAGGAAAATCAGCTAAAAAATGTGAAATATATCAACCTTCAAGGGATCAAGTAAACACAAAAGAGGAAGTAAAAATTACACTTCTAATTAAATCACCAAAATAAACAGAGGTTTCTCTTTATGGATACTTAACATACTTTGCCTCTCCTAAATAAGAAATATCTCCGAACTTTTTAAATAGGTAAACTAAACAAATTAAGATGGAATATTGCCTCCTAAATTATACTATAAACAACTCTATTTCCTACTCCCCATGTATCCTTAAAAATAACAGTAAAAAACCCCTTCCCTCACCACGAAAAAAGAGAACTACAGGCCAATATCACTGATGAACATAGATGCAAAAATTCTAAACAAAATTTTGGCAACCAGAATTCAGCAATTCATCAAAAGAATCATACATCAGGATCAGGTGGGATTCATACCAGGGACACAGGGATGGTTCAACATCCGCAAATCAATCAACGTGATACACCACATCAACAAACTGAGGAATAAAAACCACATGATCATCTCAATAGATGCAGAGAAGGCATTTGACAAGATCCAACAGCCATTTATGATAAAAACTCTGAACAAAATGGGCATAGAAGGAAACTACCTCAACATAATAAAGGCCATATATGACAAACCCATAGCCAACATCATACTCAATGGGCAAAAACTGAACCCCATCCCCCTGAAAACAGGAACAAGACAAGGATGCCCTCTATCACCACTCTTATTTAACATAGTACTGGAGGTCCTGGCCAGAGCAATCAGGCAAGAAAAAGGAATAAAAGGAATCCAAATAGGGAGGGAAGAAGTGAAACTCTCGCTGTTTGCAGGCGACATGATCTTATATATAGAAAACCCCAAAGAATCCATTGGAAAAACTGTTAGAAGTAATCAACAACTACAGCAAAGTTGCAGGGTATAAAATCAATTTGCATAAATCAGTAGCATTTCTATACTCCAGTAATGAACCAACAGAAAAAGAACTCAAGAATACAATACCATTCACAATCGCAACAAAAAGAATAAAATACCTTGGGGTAAATTTAACTAAGGAAGTGAAGGACCTATATAATGAAAATTACAAGGCCTTTCTGAGAGAATTGGATGACGACATAAGGAGATGGAAAGACATTCCATGTACATGGATTGGAAGAATAAACATAGTTAAAATATCCGTTCTACCTAAAGCAATCTACAGATTCAACGCCATCCCAATCAGAATCCCAATGACATTCTTTACAGAATTAGAACAAAGAATCCTAAAATTCAGATGGGGCAACAAAAACCCCGAATTTCTAAAGCAATCCTGAGAAAAAAGAACAAAACGGGAGGCATCACAATCCCTGACTTCAAAACATACTACAAAGCTACAGTAATCAAAACAGCATGGTACTGGTACAAAAACAGGTGCACAGATCAATGGAACAGAATTGAAAGCCCAGAAATAAAACCACACATCTATAGACAGCTTATCTTTGACAAAGGAACTGAAGGCATACAATGGAGAAAAGAAAGTCTTTTCAACAAATGGTGCTGGGAAAACTGGAAAGCCACATGTACAAGAATGAAAATTGACCATTCTTTTTCACCATTCACCAAAATAAACTCAAAATGGATTAAAGACCTAAAGGTGAGACCTGAAACCATAAGGCTTCTGGAAGAAAACGTAGGCAGTACACTCTTTGACATCAGTATTAAAAGGATCTTTTCGGACACCATGCCTTCTCAGTGAAGGGAAACAACAGAAAGAATAAACAAATGGGACTTCATCAGATTAAAGAGCTTCTTCAAGGCAAATGAAAACAGGATTGAAAGAAAAAAACAACCCACTAACTGGGAAAAAATATTTGCAAGTCATATATCTGACAAAGGCTTAATATCCATAATATATAAAGAACTCTCGCAACTCAACAACAAAACATCAAACAACCCAATCAAAAAATGGGCAGGAGACATGAACAGACATTTCTCCAAAGAAGATATACTGATGGCCAATAGGCACGTGAAAGGATGCTCATCATTGCTGATCATCAGGGAAATGCAAATCAAAACTACACTAAGATATCACCTTACACCCGTTAGAATGACAAAAATATCTAAAACTAATAGCAACAAATGTTGGAGAGGTTGCGGAGAAAAAGGAACCCTCATACACTGCTGGTGGGAATGCAAACTGGTGCAGACACTATGGAAAACAGTATGGAGATTCCTCAAAAAACTAAAAATAGAAGTACCATACGATCCAGCCATCCCACTACTGGGTATTTATCCAAAGAGCTTGAAGTCAGCAATCCCCAAAGTCCTATGCACCCCAATGTTTATTGCAGCACTGTTTACAATAGCCAAGACGTGGAAGCAACCTTAGTGTCCAGCAACAGGCGAACGGATAAAGAAGATGTGGTACATATATACAATGGAATACTACTCACCTGCAAAACAGAACAAAATCATTCCATTTGCAATAACATGGATGGACCTTGAGAGAATTATGTTAAGTGAAATAAGCCAGCGAGAGAAAGATAATCTGTGTATGACTCCACTCATATGAGGAATTTAAAATTATGGACTAAGAACAGTTTAGTGAATATCAGGGGAAAGGTGGGGTGGGGGGTGGGCACAAAGGGTGAAGTGGTGCACCTACAACATGACTGACAAACAATAATGTACAACTGAAATTTCACAAGATTGTAACCTATCAATAACTCAATAAAAAAACAAACAAAGAAACAAAAAACCCCTTCCCTAATTTAGTTGTTAGTCTTTCTAATAATTGTTTCTATGTCTCTTGTGAGGTAAAAGGATACAAATAAATTATCAAGATAATTCAGAAAAAGAGAGGAGTATTTTTGCCTGAATCATCCAGGTTTACTACTAGTCAACTCCACCGCGATAATACAGAAACTGAGCTTTAGTCCTCAGAGGTCCTTCAAGGACAGACTGCCAATGGTTACAGATGGTTCAGATGAGAGGTCTCCAAATTTTTCTTAAAAGACCAGATGATAAATATTTTAGGCTTTGCAGGGCAAACAATCGCTTTCACAACTGCTCAACTCTTGCCTTGTTGGATGAAAGCAGCCACGGATGACAGGTAACGAATAGGCATGGCTGTGGTCCAATAAAACTTCACTTACAAAAGCAGATGGTGGCCTGCCCAACCCTCGGTCTAGGTCAGCGCTTTCAGCAAAACTGTTACTTCACTTCAGGAGCTATGTTGGAAATTTGTGGGGTGAGTTTGGTCATCACAATAGCGCGTTTGTATGTTGGGGCGCCACCAGCACTTAGTGAGACCTAGGGCTGCTAGAAATTCTGGAGAACAGTCAGACATACAATTACTCCACATCCTAGACGATTTTCTAATGTCCTGACAGAAATTCACATAGGTAAAAAAAGTTGCTTATAATTAGATGAGTCTGGAACCTATTTTACATATAAACACACGGGGTTTTTTTGCAGTTTTAATATACACTAATATGCCAGACATGCAACTAGCTATTGAGTAATTGCTGGAAGATGTACTTTGCTTCATTGGGAACACTGCCAAATTGTGAACTCTTGGTAAAGTCCTATTACCAACAGAAATGCTGCTCATGGAATCTGAGTCTCCATATCTGTTTCAGCCCTGTGGCTGTAACAATTGAAGTGATTTTATGTACGTATTCAAAAATATGAATATTCATCTCTTCTCATGTTGCCAGGCACAGGTATTTATATACTAAAAATATATTCTATTGTTATGTGCTTCCTATTGACTTTTATTTTTTAAAATTATAAAGTAGGCAAGTTATGTTTATGAAATCCATTTTAGTATAGGGAACGTTATATATGTAATAAAAAGGGGATGCTGCATCGGATGTGTTGAGCGGTTCTGGTCTAGATGTTTCACTGGTGGGAGGCGGGAGACAGTATCAAATGGCCTCTTCAGGATGTTCTGGTGCTAGCTTATGGAAGGGGACATCTGGGACATCTTCACTTGAGAAGTCATTACCCTATGAACACGTAAATACTGTAACCTCTACATTTTAAAGGGTTCTTTGCTCTCATCCATTGCCAAGTCTGAGAAATCTATTTCAGGAATAGATATAAGGAAAGCTTTAAATTAATATGATCGACCAGTTAAATCCTACTCTGGGATTTCAGTAACATATTCTGTTTTTTGTACTGAGAGAACTGGCATTTTAAATCTTATAAAAACACAAGTCCTACATGTTCCTTTTAAGTCTTACATCAAGTCCATACGCAAACACAACATCCCGGGAAGCATTCAATTTTGACAAATACATACACCCTCACAGGGTTACTGTGAGAATGAAATGAGATGACGCTCGGCTCATACTGGGTGCTCAGCAACTAGGAATCGGTAATATAAATACAATAAGAGGTAGCTATATACTATAATAGATCATATTATATAATAATGTATACAAAACAGACAATACAAATCATAGTTATGAGAAAGCTTCACTCTTCTAAAATAGATGCATTGAACACTAGGATGCCTGTAACTATCACGCATATGTCTTACTTTTAAATTCTCCTGATCTCAAATAGAAAGCTAACTGAAATAAGACTTACAAAGGAGAAGATGAAGCTAATCATATTCCTCAAACTGTTAGCTATTTATAAGACCACTCATTATGCTACCTATGAATGGCTGAATACAAGTGATCGAGAAAGCCAGCACCGCAGACAGGGGAGGAGGACAGTCAACTCAGCGTGGCTGGAGTACGGAGGGTCTCAGTCCCCGACACTGATGCCATTTGTGCTAGAGACTTGTCTCTAGCCTGGCTGTCAGGCTGAGGGAAGAGCTGATAATCTATGTCTCCAAAGTAGGGAAAATGATAGAAATTAAAACATCCTCAAAAAAGACCATTTTAATTCAGGAGTGCTGCAGTACTTAGAACTACTCACAGGACTCGAATCTGAAAATCACTAAGGTAAAAATACGCTTCATCTCTGACCTAGATATATTACTAGACTATAAACTCCTTGAAGACAAGGATTCTTCTAGACTGTACTTATTATTCACGGATCTCAAGTTCTTAGAATCATAATTGGTACAAAATATTCAAAGGTTCTCAAATATTTGTGGGACATACCCTAAAAAATAAACACATCAGAGTGAACTCATATGGTAGAGGGTGTTTTTTTTTATTTATTTATTTTTGAGGAAGATTAGCCCTGAGCTAACATCTGCTGCCAATCCTCCTCTTTTTGCTGAGGAAGACTGGCCCTGAGCAAACATCTGTGCCCATCTTCCTCTACTTTATATGTGGGATGCCTGCAACAGCATGGCTTGATAAGCAGTACATAGGTCTACACCCGGGATCCAAACTGGTGAACCCCAGGTCACGGAAGCAGAACGTGCAAACTTAACCGCTACGCCACCGGGCTGGCCCGCAGAGCATATTTTAAAAGGATGTGGTAAATTAAATGTCAACTGGAGAGATTCTGTAGATAATACAACACACCAAAAGGCAAAATAAATGTTTCTTTGTAGATACTCAAAACAGCTTTAGGTTTCCCTATAAATTTAGGCCACATTACCACCAAAGAGAAAGATGTGCCAACTACCTGTAATCTGCTCCTAGAGAGGCTGCGATCCCATTGAGTTCACTCTGCTTCTTACTGAGTTTTTTACTAACACACACCACTACCTTGTGAAGTGGCTTCAGGGCTTCTTCCCGTTCCTGGAAAACAAAAGAGACAGATATCACTACTGTTTGAAATGTTTTATCTAAAACTTCCTTTTAATAAGAGATCGAAGTCTACCTTCTCTGCTTGGGCATCCTTCAGCTGAGGGCTGGCAGAAAGAGCAACAGCATTTCGAGAGCTATTTGCCAAAGCAAGTTTCAAGTTTCTGACAATGACTTCTGAGAGTGGTGTGCTCAGCTTCCTCTTCTGTTGGCTGGGACCTCTTGGAGTTTCCAAGGCTGCAAGTGCATCCTATATATATGGAGGGGGAGAGCGAAAGAGGGAGAAAGAGACAGAGAGAGGAAGAAAGGAGAGAGAAAGGAAGAAGAGGAGAGAGAGAGGGAAGAGAAAGGTAAATAGAATAGGGAAACAGAAAAAGGAGGAGAGGTGAGGAGACAAGGAAGATAATCCTCAAAATTAACTGGATTAGTTTTAACCTTCTCTGGCTGCCCTCCAAACAACAGTGAGAACAACAAAATACTATCTGTGTCTATACACAATGAAGGAAAAAAAATTCATAATGTCCAGCAAATTGGTTCAGAGAGACTACCAAGCTTCCATTTTCAAAGGCGCTTACCACATTGACCCTTAGACTCTTAGAGTTGCAGGTGCAGTAAAAATAAAGGACACCAAAAAACAAAACAAGCAAACAAAAACACAGAAGAAAACAAGTAAGCAAGGATGGATATAAACAAGATGGGAACTAAGGAAGGTTAAAAAGTCAGACAGAGCTGAGAACTGTGAAAAATCTTCAAACGTACAAAATACATTCCTGTCCCAAGCCACTCACACTTCCCTCACGAGAGGAGGTCACTGTTGTCTGGGCGCTTGCTCATTCTCTTTCCCACCTGCATAGTATTCCACATACACAGCAGAAAGCATCTAACCAGTGTTCAACTGAGTATTTAGATTAACAATCTCTGGCCGGCATAATGATGCAATGAATAACCTTGTACATACACCATTTTGTACATCCAAGAGTAATGGGACCATTTAAGCAAAATGTGTGTACCAACGCTGACATTCTCATGCATTAGTGTGTGTTTCCCAACATGATTGACAGCACAGCGGGTATCACATTTTTCTTTGTTGCCAATCTGATAAGTTAAAAAAATTTATCTGTATGCTTTAATTTTCCATCGTCTTATACTCAATGAGATTAAACATCTTTATGCAGTATAATATTTCTATTTGCTTTTTTGTGACAGCTATCTCTTCCTATCCTTTGCCCATTTTTCCAGTGGGTCATTAGTCTTTTTTTATCTTCACTTGCATGAATATAATTATATAAATTTATATGTATATATGTCCACTGAGATTTACACATATTCTCAAATAGTCATTTGTTAAATTTTTGTCATGGAGAATATTTTTTAAAACAAATATTTTTATTGCACATTTATAAAATCTGCATAGTTGAATGTGGAGAACTTTTAATGCTGTCAAATTTATATGAATCTTTTATTTCGTTTGGGGTATATGTTATAGTTAGAAAGGCTTTCCTCACACTGGGATTATTTAAAAACAAACTCTTTCATGGCCTGTTCCAGAATTTTTATGCCTTTACTTCTTGTGTTTAAGTATCTGATCCTCTGAAATTTATTCCGACATAAGGTGAGGTTTCATCCCATCTGTCTTCTCAGATGGCTAGTCAGTGGTTTGATTTGAATGCCATTTTTATCATTAATACATTCTCCTATCTGTGGGGCATAATCTCATGCATTGATTTGATTATCCATGTGACAATAACACACTGCTTCAATGACTGCAAAAGATGTTTTAGTAACTAATAGGGCTAGTGCTTACCCAATTATTCCTCTCAGATTTTTTATTCTATTTCTGTTTGCATTTTTAATAGGATGTTACCTTTATAGATCTTTGCGATGTTTTATCTTTTTTGCAAGAATTTGGTAAGGCTTTCTATTTGCTAAAGTTTTGTTTTTTTTTTTTTAATTTCTTATTTCTCCACAGCATTTAAAAGGATTCTTCATAAACAAAAGAAATCAGAAGCTCCCATACCACATCTCCCCAGCTTCAGCACCTGTGCCATGAACACTGCTTCCCTTCTGGTACTTTCCTCTACTTGAGCATTAGATCCCAACCGCTCTCACCAACTCAAAGACACAGCTTCAGTTCTCCCCTCTCGTCTATATTATCAGTTGGATCTCTACTGATCAGTCACACTGGCATAGTTATTTCTTCCATCTTAAAAAACAAAACAATCTTCTTTTGACTCTGCTTTGCGTTACAGCTACTACGCCATTTCTTGGTTTCCCTTTATAGTAAGATTCCTCAAATGCATTGTTTATATTCAATGTCTCCAATTCTCACATTCCCATATGAACCCACAATGGCTTCCACCTCCACCATGTCATCAAAACCCTTACTGTGAAGATCACCACTGACCTCCATAAGCATAAATCCAGGGGTCAATTTTCTGTTCTCACCTTTCTTGATCTTTCAGCAGCATCTGACACAGTTAACCAGTCCTTCCTCAAATACTTTCTTGCTTGGCCTCCAAGACACTCTCTAGGCTTTCTCTTCCCTCACTGGTGGCTCCTTCTCAGTCTCCTTTGCTGATACCTCCTCTGAATTCAAGCCCCTCAGGGTGTTCCTTGGATTTCTTCTTCTGTTCTCTCGGCATCTATTCTCAGGTAGCTTTAAATATTACCCATAAACTCAGAACCCAAATTTCTTTCCCTAGCCTAGACCATTCCCCTAACTTCAGGCTTTACGTGTAACTGCCTATCTGACAACACAACTTGGATATCTAACAAGCATCTCAAACTTTATGGGTCCAGAACGTGAACTCTTGATCTTTAAGCCCCAATCCCAATCCGTTCTAGTCAACTCAGTTGCTTGGCAGCTCCATCCTTCTAAACTCTCAGACCAAAGATTTTATAGAAGGATCCAAATTCTAAACATTTAAAACCCCACCATGTGCCAGGGAAAACTGATTGAGAATGATCAATATCTAGACATACCCTTGTAAATTATTAGACTTAAAAAAAAAGAAAAATCCACATGGCCTTGAGGCAAAAAAAAAAAAAAAAAAAAAGAATTAACTTATAAAGACAACATAAGCAGACTGGCACCAGAATTTTCAAAAACGATAAACACAGAGCAAGGCAGCAGTGGAGCAGTATTTTAAGGAAGCTTAAGGAAAAAAAAGAGCAACTAAGAATAGTACATCCAAACAATCTGTCGAAGACTCAAGGCCTCAGTAAAAGTCCTGAGTGTACAGGACTCAGGAGGCACTGTACCAGGGCCATTCCTGAGGAGTCCATGTGTACAGTGTACACAGGAACTTCATCCTCCAAAAGATGACAGGGCAGCTTCATAAAGGACAGACAAGTGCACATTTCATAGATGTGACTGCCAAGTTAGGACTAGAACAAGGGTGAGGTCCACAGTTGAAGTACATATATAAAGTTTTTATTTTCTGACAAAGTAGAAAAATGTAATTAAAAATAGCAGGAGGGAGAAAAACGAGAAACAGAATAAGATCATTGACTGTAGCGGAAGCACTAAGTAAGAGTGAAAACAATTTAAAACTGGTTAAGTAAGAAGAAGGGGGATTAAGGGCATTACAAGAAATATTAATATAAAGGTGACCATGATGATAAAACAAATCAACAAACCCCTTCCTAAATACCATAATGAAAAAAGAAACAAAGAGGATACAATTAGTGAAGAAACACGTAATATACACGTATATAACGTAACCACAAAGTAATGACAACACAATATATGGCAGAACTGAGATCAAATTTAAGTCATATTAAACGTGAATGGGCTTAGCCTGTCTAATTGAAAGAAAAATCTTCAAAATGGTTCATAAAACAAAATTCAACTCTATGCTATATAGGGGAGAAATACTTAAAACGTAGTAATCCAAAAAGGCTAAAAACAAAGGAATGCACAGATTTATGAGACAAATAAAAATAATAGGAGAGTAGGGATTGAAATCCTGATACCCAAGCAGATTTCAAGCCAAAAAGCATTAAATGAGACAACAGACACATTCCAACTTAAATAAGAGACATGAATATCTATGCAGTACTTAACACAGCCATTATCTATTTAAAACAAAAAACACTTGAGATACAAGGAGAAACAGAAACTGATCAATATTAGGAAACTTGAAGATACCACTTAGTACGAGACAGGTTCAGTGAACAAAAAATAGGAAAGGGCATAAGAAATCTAAACAACATAATCAGTAAGTTAGATCTTGTGTGTGTACGTGTGTGTGTGTATACGTCTCTCTAACACTACACCCTGATGGAGAATATATCTTCCTCTTTAAGGAATGTTCTCAAAAACTGACGATATATATATCAGGGTACAAAGAAATGATCAGTAAGTTCTGTAAAGTAGAAATATTAAAAACAACACTCTGATCACAATGCAATAAACCTACAAATTAAAAATGAAACAAAGTCCTTCCATCTGGAAATGAATGAAAACTCTATATATGTGAGTAAAGGGTATGTGAGTATTCCTTGTACTATTATTATTTTGCAACTTTTTGTGAGAAATTATTTCCAAGTATAAAGTTAAAAACACAAAACTGGGGCCGGCCCAGTGGCCCAGCAGTTAAGTGCACATGTTCTGCTTTGGTGGCCCAGGGTCCACCAGTTTGGATCCCGGGTGCGGACATGGCACCACTCAACAAGCCATGCTGTGGCAGGCGTCCCACAAATAAAGTAGAGAAAGATGGGCACAGATGTTAGCTCAGGGCCAGTCTTCCTCAGCAAAAAGAGGAGGATTGGCAGATGTTAGCTCAGGGCCAGTCTTCCTCAGCAAAAAAAGAGGATTGGCATATGTTAGCTCAAGGCTGAGCTTCCTCAAAAAAAACCCCAAAAAACAAAAAACACAAAACTGACAATACCCTGTTGGCAAGGATGGGGAACACTGGGTGCTCAATACACTACTGGTGGGAGTATGAACTGGTACAACCACTTGGACAGTTTGCTGGTCTCTACTAAAGTTAAAATATGACCCAGCAACCTCACTCCTAGTTATATACCAAAAAGAAATGCATGCCCACACTTTCCAAGAGACATGCACAAGAATGTTCACAGTTGCATTATTTGTAGGAACAAAAATTTGTAACTAGGTAAATGCCCATCAACAGTAGACAGGATATGTAAATTGTGGTATATCCATATAATGGAATACTGCATGGTAATAAAATCAGAGGTAGCAACATAGATAAATCTTTCAAATGGTAGTTGAACAGAAAAAGGGAAGAATCAAAAGAATAAACACTACAATTCCACCTATTTAAAAGTCAAAAACAAGCATAACCAAGCTATAGTGTCCGAAGTCAGGAGTGATACCTCTGGGGAGGAAAGAGGAAGGAGTGACGGGGTAGGGGCACAAGGAAGGTTCCATGGCACTGGCAACGATCTCTTTCTGAACACGTGCAGTGGATTCCCAACTGCTAACAATGATATTTCCTTTAGCAGCACATTTATTGTACTTTTCTGATGTGTGTCAATTGAAAATGAAGTTTAAATAAGAGGTGTGTTTTTTATTGCAAGACCTAATAGATGTTCAATTTTGAGATTATTCCATGGGCCCTTCCTGTTTTCAGAGTAAAAAATTCAATACACCATATTACGTCAATTTGAAGAACCACTGATTATAAGACGAAGTACTATTTTACGTACCAGGAAAAAAAAACAGAGAAAAACATTGCTAAATAAACTATGACCTAAACAGCGAAACCTTTAAATGTGTTCTGTACCTTCACTGAGACTATTTCAGAATCATCAGCAAAGAATCTAAAGAATGTTCTGAATGCCTGGAAATATTTCCACTATTTTCTGGCCTAATCAAATCATTTCACTGACTCTTCAGAGTCTGTGTGCTATGAGACCGCAGAGAGCATCTAGATACACTCCCTGATTGTACAGAGGGGAATAATGGAGCCCAAAGAGGCTGACTTGCCTTAAGAGGCAGAGGCCTGATCTAGACCTCCCAGTTCCCAAACCAGTGGTTTTCCTCGGTCTCTTAAGGCATGAGGGGCAGTGTTAATCACAGTACAAAATGTTACTTCAGAATAGATTTGATCAAAGATTTTGCTTGAAGAAAACTGTCCCAGGTATCAATTTATATTTATTTTCTGAAGATGAATAATCTGTAAACTTCATAAGTGTGCTCCAAAACATACTAGTAAAAAGTATTAAAATATTGCTTCTTAATACCCTATGAGCAAAACTTCAACAGATAATTGTACAAAGGTTCATGGATAAAGAAATCATAGACAATGGTTTGGATAGCCACTTGAAAGGCCAAAAGCTCCTAAAGGAGAGAAAGCATCTTCAGGAAATAAAAGGAAACCATCTAAGAAGGTTAAATTAGCCCTTGATTTGTGAGTGAAGTTTTCAGAAAGAGAGCCATACTCCAGTGCTCAGGAGATCAAAGAAGGGTATACACTTAACTCATCTTTTTAAGGGAAATGATTGAAAAGTAGGTGATAATAGAGACATTTTCAGAAAGCAAGCACTGGGTGTACTCCTAGAATCAAACATAACTAGCAATGTGTTTATATTATTTTATAGTTTATAAAATTATTTCATTACATCATTTCATTTGATCCTTATGATAAATCTGCGTTAGAAGGAACTGATGCTCACTTATGCCCAATGATCTGTCTAGAGTCATACCATTCATGGCAGACCTAGGACCGGAACCCAGATGTCCTGACTTCACACCATATAGATCTTTAGCTGTTACCTCAACCCAGGGTATATACGAGGACTCAATAATATGAATTCACTTGTCAATGTCTCTGGAAAATTTACTACTGCAAACTTTAGAGGTGATGCAGAATTTGGTGCTCTAACTTCATTATGAACTATAAAATTGTTAACTCTGGGACCATTTTCTATAAACCTACCTTGACATCAAAGGAAGGCTTGAAGAGTTTGTCCTTGGACAGAAATTTTGATGGCGTGTCCAGGTGTAAAGAGGGCTCCTTCTGGAGCGGCTGGCCCACTGCTGGGGAAACTGAGTGCTGCCCAGTGTGCTGGGAGATCACAGCATGGAACGCCTTACTCTGGAAGCGGTTCATATCTAAGGGGGTAACAGCTGTTTTCCTGTGCGTGTCCACGTGTGTGGCAGGCTGCTCTGGAGTATCTGGATTTAGATTCACCCCATTTACTATTTCAGTTTCCAAACTTTGTTCTAGAGATTTAAAATAAAAGGAAGCAAACGTGAGCCACTAATGTCATCTTTTGTCTCTAAAGAGGCACACAAGAAGTGATGTTTTTACATCTTATTGTTAGTTTTCACGTGAATTCTCAGGTACACTTGAAACCACACGGTTATATAAGTACTTTCTGAGAAACACCAGATGGCATATTAAACACACGTTGAGTGAGACAAGCACATCAACTGAGACAATGATTAACGAAATTAATTTCTTGTTTCGCTTCTTGTGCCTTGAAGTATTCTCAATAAACCTTACAATTTGCCAAAAATTATATAAATAAATGTCATCTTAGTTAACGGCAGAATAAAAAGAAAATTCCAATTATATTCTCAGAGTTAACAACTACAGTCCAGTTTTGGGAAAGTCCTCAATGAAACTTTAACATGACCTAACATCAGCTTGCCTCAGCTGCAGGACTTCCAGTGTGGGTAAGCGACGGCTCTGAGAGATGTTCCCAAGCTGCTCACTGGTCCCTCAAGTTTGCCCAGGGATGCCACCATCTTACAAGCAGGGCTACTGTGTCCTCCCACCCCTGCCTCCCACCTTTTTCCAACCTTTAACAAAAACATTTATTAGATGGCTACTCCATGCTAGGCCCAATGCTGCACAATGGAAACATATAATGCATAAGACAGGCATACACCTTGCCTTTTCAGATCTTATAGTTGAGCAGGGAGATATGAAGGTAGACCAGAATTATAACACTGGGTAAGAGCTATAAAAAGCAGAATACGGGGTGTTACGGCAAGACAAGGGCCACGTTTGGTGAGGCAAGAATGGCTTCCCAGGGGAAGTGACATCCAAGCCAAGAAGTGAAAGATGAGGAGGAGCAACAGGCAAGCATGAGGTGGGCTAGAGAAAACCTGCACAAGTCCAAAGATGAGAGAGCACATTCATTACATGGTGTGTCAGTGCAGGCCACAGAAGGAACAGTAAATGGGATCCCAGCTCACATCTTTAGACTTGAACACTGAGACCTTAGAATGTCCCCAAATTATTTTGTATCCTCTAGCTTGCAGATAGTGCCAGGGTTGATAGGACAGATATAAATTAAACATCTGTGCTATGAACACACATTTATTTTGCCACCCGATAATGAATGCCCAATCCTGGCTCGCTGTACCCAATGTGAAAAGCAGAAATCAATGACCTCTCCTAAAAACAAGCTTTGGCACAGTCACATCCCAGAAACCATCAAATCGTAAACATATATATAAAAGAACAAAATAAAAATATTAACCTTCTTTAGGTGAATTTTCAATCAGAAAATGGCTTTCATTTGCTTTCTTTCCCATTCTAGCGGTCTCCAAGAGCCAAGCTATAGTGACTGCTGGTAAATTCCACTTCTTGGAAGCTTCGTATTTAGAACCACCTGGTTCTTTCAATACAAGATGTGTACTGGCAAGCATACCTTTCTTTGCATTGGATTTGCGAACAAAGAATTCTTGAACACTGAAAGTTATATTTAAAGAAAAGCAAATGGTCAGATACACAATTAGCCAGCAAACTAAGAATAAAGTTTCTAATGCACAAGTGTGGTTAAAGTTCTAAGGATAAGAAAATACTGGGGCTGGCCCCATGGCTGAGTGGTTAAGTTTGCATGCTCTGTGGCAGGCAGCCCAGTGTTTCGTTGGTTCGAATCCTGGGCGCGGACATGGCACTGCTCACCAAATCACACTGAGGCAGCGTCCCACGTGCCACAACTAGAAGGACCCACAACGAAGAATATACAACTATGTACTGGGGGGCCTTTGGGGAGAAAAAGGAAAAAATAAAATCTTAAAAAAAAAAAAGAAAATACTTACTGATTAAAAGTTGGTTCTATTGGTTAAATTAAGCTAATCAATCCACTTACAAATGCTTACTCTAGGATAAAAATGTTTTGCTATAATTAAACTTTTTATAAAAACATAAGCAAATTAAACTAGACTTTCAAGAAATAACCAGAAAAATTACCTCCTTAATAAGTCGTCACCCACCCACCTTGTCCTTTCCTCCCAAAAGGAGGCATGGAACAACTAGGGGAGTAGAGAAAGCACACTGTATCACACTGTATCTTTCTAGCTCACTATAGCTTCTCACAGCATCTTCACATATAATTTCACTTGATCCTCACAGGACTTGTGAAATATCAATATTTTACAAAATATTGTAAAAATACAACCTGGGAAAAGATACGGAGAAATTAAGTGACTTGCTCAAGATCACAGAATATTAAACCAGAGAGTGGGGGCAGAAACAGAAGTCCACCACTGGAGATAACCGAATTCAATTTTTTCTTTTATGACTTCCAGGTTTAATGTTCTAGCTCCCCACTCTTAAGGTTTTTAAGATATCCCACATTTTTCCTAGTGTGTTCATGGTTTCACTTTTCACATTTAACCCACTGATCCATTTGGTACTTATCTGGGTAAGAGATGTGGCTCCTCTGAAGTCTTCAGACTCTACTGAACACTATTTATTGATTAAACCATCTCTTCCACAGTAACTTGAAATATCACTTTTATCATGCACTAAATTCCTATTTGTATTTGGGTCTATTTCTAGACTTCGTTCATTTATTGAACTTTCTGCTACTTATAGCTACACTATATTTAGTGAGGTTTTACAAAGTATACTTAAATAACTATTCTATTTCAGAATTTTCATTACTTTCCTGCTTGCTCATCTTTTCTGATGAATGTTAGAATTAGTTTGTTTATTGTCCTCCCTAAAAAATTCTGCTGGCATTTTTATTGGGATCATGTTAAACGTAAACATTAACACAGGGGATAACAGAAACTTCTTTATAATGTTCAGTCTTCCTTTCCAAGAACATGTACACCTTTCCTACTGTTTGAGCCTTATTTTATTTCCCTCAATAGCATTTTACAAGTTTCTGGAGCTCTTTCAAGTTTCATGTTAAACTTGCTGCTATGTGTCTTCTTTTCTACCGCAGACCTGGTAAGAGGCCTTTGTATTCATTAGCTCTTCTAACTGGTGGTATAGATGAAGGTCAATGATTTCTGTATATTAATTTTCTGCAGAGCCACTTTACTGAATTTTTCTCTGAGAACGGCTTTAGTTGGACCCCACGGAGTTGGTTGTCATATTCTTGTTTTCACTTTCTAGATTTTCTGCAATTTCAGTTTTTTTCAAAAAGCTTTTTATTGGTGGTTAAGTTCACATGCTCCACTTTGGCAGCCCAGGGTTTCACTGGTTTGGATCCTGGGCGTGGACATGGTACCACTCATCAAGCCATGGTGAGGTGGCATCCCACACAGCAGAGCCAGAAGGACCTACAACTAGAAGATACAATTACGTACTGGGGGCCTCTGGGGAAAAGGAAAAAAGAAAGAAGATTGGCAGCAGACATTAGCTCAGGTGCCAAGCTAAAAAAAAACAGTTGTAAAATGTCCAGTAGATAAGGTGCTTTTATTTTCTCTATTATTCATTTCTAGTTTTTTTGCATTGTGATTAGAGAATATGGTCGGCACTCTTCCTACTTTAGGGAATTAACTGAGGTTTTCTTTGAGGCCAATTTCTTTACAGGTGACATTTACGAGCCTTCCACAGGCACCTGAAAAGGCATGCTCACTGTTTCAGGGTAGATATCTAACTGTGGTATTTACATCTGTATCCTTCCCTGTTTTCTATTTGACCTGTCATGACGTGAAAGATAAGAATTCAATTCTCCTACAAGTAAGGTATTTTTGTTGATTCCTTGGAATATCTTGTTTCTGCTTTACCAACGACAGTCATGCTCAGTCTGGCGTACGTATTTTTTACCTTCATTGTGACTAGCACTCTATTTCCAGTGCTCTTCTCTTTCTTGTTTAATGCCTTTTGATTTGAATCTAAACTCGCCTGACATTAAAAGTGCAACTCCTCCTTTCTTTTCATTTGCATTTACTTGACAGATCTTTGCCCAACTTTTCCCCCCCAAATATTCTGAATCACTTTGCTTTAGGTGTGTCTCTTTTTAACTTTTTATTAAAGATTGGCACCTGAGCTAACAACTGTTGCCAATCTTTTTTTCTGCTCTCTCTCCCCAAATTCCCTAGTACATAGTTGTGTATTTTAGTTGCGGGTCCTTCTGCCTGTGCTACGTGGGATGCTGCCTCAGCATGGCCTGACGAGCGGTACCATGTCCCTGCCCAGGATCCCGGACTAGCAAAACCCTGGACCTCTGAAGTGCAGCGCTGGAACTTAACCACTCAGCCACGGGGCCGGCCTGGAGGTATATCGCGTGTTTAAAAGCGTTTTAAGTGTTGCTTCATGATCTAATCTAAAAGGACTCTTCTTTGAATGTAAAAGTTTAGCTCATTTACATTCACTGCTGTAACAGTTTCTACTTCCTTTTTAAACAGCCACCATCTAATGTGAATCACACGGGTTGGGCTAATTTGAATTTTGGAGGTAACTTTTAAATACATTTTATTTCTTCCAAAGTATTCATTATTCCCACTTAACATTTGCATTTCTGGCTGAAAACCAGAGAAACAACGAATGTATACTGAAAAAGAATAAATCACCCATATGGCACGTGGAGGGGAATAAAGCTTAGTGCCAAGCAATATTCAATAATGGTCCATGTATCAGCTTTAAATATTCCCTTTTCTCTAGGTAAGCATTAATGCCTGTAATCTTTTTTTTTAAGATTTTATTTTTTTTCCTTTTCCTCCTCCAAGCACCCTGGGACATAGTTGTATATTCTTAGTTGTGGGTCCTTCTACAGGGGAGTGCACGAACTTAACCACTCAGCCACAGGGCCGGCCCCAGTGCCTGTAATCTTAACATTTGCCAGGCATCCATGAAGTAGCACTCTCTCCTCTCCCACTTTGGGCCATCACATAGATACACTAGATACTACCCGTAAGTACTATAAAGACACCCAGCCAAATTCTAATTTGAATGCTCTCAAATACATCAAAACAAATAGAAGGTACAACCAACACAACAGGCCCACTAAAAATACTACATACCTTGCTCCAAGGTGATTTGCTAAGAATGTCAATGAATCTTTTTCTGCTCCCACACACTGGCTGAACGAAATAACACAATCCACTAAAGGAGTCACTCCTGCCATTACTGGGACTGGCATGAAGAGAGGATTTGACTTTGGATCAATTAAAGTCTGATAGTCTATACAAGTTACCTTTTAAAAATAAGAGAAACAATAATATCAACCTGAAATAAGCAACTAGTGGTTAACACTGGTTTTATCATAGTAGCAGTAATTTTAATTTAGATGAAAAGCAATTTTAATTTAAAATAAACTTATGTATGCTCAATACACTTCAAATCACAACATCAAAGAAATATATAATCATGGGGCCGGCCCAGTGGCGCAGTGGTTAAGTGTGTACGTTCCGCTTTGGCAGCCCGGGGTTCGCTGGTTTGGATCCCGGATGCGGACACAGCACCACTTGGCAAGCCATGCTGTGGTAGGTGTCCCACATAGAAAGTAGAGGAAGATGGGCACAGATGTTAGCTCAGGGCTAATCTTCCTCAAAAAAAACAAAAACAAAAACAAAAACAAAAGGAAAAAAAAGAAAAATATAATCAATTTATCATATAGGATATTAAAATCAGCCAATTTATCATTGAAATTACTGAATACTGTTTTAAATTTAATTTCTTCCAAGGTATTAGTTTATAATTTTTTCCTTTAAATTCTTGGAAAGTTAAAAAAAAAAAATCAATGGTGAAATTGCCAGTGGTAAGCCAACAAGATGGAATAATAGAAAGGTACATATCATGCTTTGGTCATGAGAAAACAGGGAAGGCCGAAATAGTACGAAATGATCTGGAGTAATGTGCTAAGAAGGAATGTTGCTGCTGTGGCCTCTAGGAAACGATAACTCCTATTCTACCAGGATCAGGACCAAGAAGGTAGCAAATTTTCATATTTTAGTATTTCCTTTGCTAAAAGCAATATCTAAACAGTGATCAAATGCAAACACCAATTTACCTGAATTGAACTGCCTAAGAGATACACATTAACACTCTTGGTATTGAGATATCCTTCAAAACTATATTTCAGACTGCTACAGTGTTTTCTTACCAGCCACGTATTTGTAACAACTTCTCCCACAGTTGCTTCCACTTCACACCCCAGCAGAGGAACCACAGCGTAATCAGCAACAATTCTGCTCTGAAGGGACACAGTTTTTCCAGCATTTTCTCTGATGATATTTGCAATATTAGCTTCATTTTCACTACTAAAACCCAGAACAAGGAAACTCTTTTGGCTGAATAAACCTTCTTCAGTAACTGTAGAAGTGTCAGGGAGGCAATGACTGACAGAAGACTGGTTTTCTTCTTGAAGAGATATATGAGTAGAATCATTAAAGGGCCCAACTTGAGACTTTGCAGCTTCAACTGGAAGAGAAAAAGAAATGTTTTCTAACAGATAATTTCTCTTTCTGGTTAAAGTTTATTTCCTAGCAAGGATATTAAGGTAACACGGAGCCTGAGAATTATAACCACACATACAAAACTAAGGCTTTATAAGTATACAATGAAGAAAAGATATGAACCCAACCCATCTTCTGGGTCACCAAGAATGTATCAATATTACCATCTTCCACTAGGAAGGACAAAAGCAATCATGTTACTGTCCTAAGCATTCCCAGTGTACTAGAAACTCTCATCAGTTGAAAATTAGGAAACTCCAGTAACTCCACAGGCCTGTCTTAGTTCCAAAACTGGTTTAGATAATTCACAACAGAATTGAGAAAATACCATTAAGGAAGAAACAAAAGTAACAGGCCTAAGGGGTCAAGCCCTTCACATGGAAATACTGGTATAAAGGCAATAATAAGAGACTAATGATTACTTCTCTGTCAAAAGTTCCTAAAATGTTTCATATTGAAATTGGAGCATATTAGCTTCTATAGATTTCTTAAGAGGACAATTGATCAAGGGCCCAAGGAAATGGTCTAAACCATTTCACTTTAGGATAAAGTTGGCTGACAGATGGGTAGAAGAAAAAAACACAGTTATATAAAAATATAGATGCCAATAACTAAAATACATAGCACCTAATACACAAGAAACATTGTCAAATCAAGGCTAAAAGCTTAAGAGGGAAAAACTCAGTATGTTTTTGAAAACTCTAGTGCTGCTGTGTTGAAAGGTAACATTCTATGGCAGAGATTGGCAAACTACAGCCCAGGGGCCAAACTGGGCCCACAGCCTGTGAGTCAAGAGCGGTTTTTATATCTTAAAATATTTTTAAAAACAGAAAAAAACAAAACAGAATATCTAACAGACACAGAATGTGGCTGGCAATTACTGTTTGGCCCTTTACAGAAAAGTCTGCCAACCCCTGCTTTACAGGATTCCAATGAGCCTGGATGCTATTCAAGGATTCATTTATTCCCTTAACAGGCACTGTGCCTAAGTGCTTTATATGCATGTAATTAATGCTAATGATACTATGAGGTTGACACTATTGGTATACCTATATCCTTTCTTCAAGAGGAATCTCAGGCTTAAAGAGGTTATATAACTTGCCTTAGGTCATAGTTATTAAGTGGCAGAAATGAGATATAAACCAAAGTCTGTCTGACTCCAGGGTCTATAATATTTATAGTGCCATCTTCTTATTTCTATCCTCATCTCCAACAGATATTAACATATTCACTTATAAATTAATTATTACCATCTATCTTATAATTCCTACTTAATACAAGCATTTATATTGCACTTATTGATACTCTGAAGAAGCACAGTTTTGTCTAGAGCACTTACTAATCAGTAGATCACGAGGCTCTCTGGCCCTCAGTTTCATACTATAAGAACTAAGGGGTAATAATATATTTATAATTTATAGAGGTATATGAGGATGGGGAAGCTTAGATGGAAATAAAGGTGACATGATACTATAAAACATCCTGCAAGTAGTTTTTTAAATAGCCATTCTTAATATAAAATGTAAAAACAATTTTTTTTGCAATTTTAATGATTTCACAATCATACCTAGAAGAAAAAACAAACAACTGCGATGTCTATATATTGCTGGTGAGATGGGAAGAATAAGCCCAGTGGAATTTTAAGACTACTACTATAAAAACAAACTAGAAATACCACGTTCTTATGAATTATAACTAAAACCTTGAAGTTGTTAAGAAATTCAGAAGAAATTAACATGTTCTACAGCAGTTCTTTCCATTTATTTTAGGAGCAAAACTCCTTTTTCAAACAGATCCCATTCAGAATCCCAACAGACACTTCTTGATAAATCTGTTATTGGAAAAGCTCTCTCAGGGGCCAGCACGTGGCCGAGTGGTTAAGTTCGTGTGCTCCGCTTTGGTGGCCCAGGGTTTCGCCAGTTCGGATCCTGGGCACGGATATGGCACGGCTCAACAGGCCATGCTGAGGTGGCGTCCCACATGCCACAACTAGAAGGACCCACAACTAAAATCTACAACTATGTACCGGGGGGCTTTGGGGAGAAAAAGAAAAAATAAAATCTTAAGAAAAAAAAGAAAAAGCTCTCTCAAATAAAAAGTAATTTTGCTTTAAGAAGTAATTATAAAATACTTGATTACATTCTTTTTAAGGTGTCTGGGGATTCACCGAGATCTACTGTCACTAAATCCTTTCAAAGTCAGTAGACTACTAGCTGTCTTAGGAAGGTTTGAGAAACTAATCGCTTGCCTCCCCGAAGTACCCTTGCTGAAGGATAGTGCCTAAAACTGTTCCCTGTCAATCTGTGGCTTCCTTAGAATATCCTAGAAAATTAGGATGCTCTCCTGATATGACGCACTACTAAAGCATAAGCAAATGGTCTGACAAAAACCAATTTTTCAGTACACCATGGACAGAAATAGTGCAGATACAAAAAGGAATACCGGATGGGAGCGGGCCCAGTGGTGCACCTTAAGGTTAAGTTCACACATTCTGCTTTGGCGGCCCAGGGGGTTCACGGGTTGAGATCCTGGGTGTGAACCTACACACCACTTGCCAAGCCATGCTGTGGCAGGTGTCCCACATATAAAGTAGAGGAAGATGGGCACGGATGTTAGCTCAGGGTCAGTCTTCCTCAGTAAAAAGAGAGGATTGGCAGCAGATGTTAGCTCAGGGCTAATCTTCCTCAAAAAAAAAAAAAAAAAGGAATACTGGAAATTCCCTTCTAGAAATATGGTAGGTTAGACATTTGAAACCCTCTCACTATAAAACACTCGAAAATATAAGATAAAATATTAAAGGCATCCTTGAATGCATAGCCGAGTTTGCACAAAAGCAAGGGAGATTCTCAAGGGCTAAAAATGAAGTAGTAGCATGAATCCAGAGCATTAAGTGGTTACTAAAACTAATGGTTACCCTGAATCTATTTTGGCAGTAACCTAGACTCTTAAAATTTAAGGATATCACATGGAAGTATAGGAGCCAAGCCTTTGGTCTCACATAAATTAGAGGCGGGGCAGAGTACACCCTGAGGAAACAAACCCAGAAACCATAAAGGGAAATGCCTTCAGTGAAAATGGAGACCAAAACTAATCAACCAATAAAAATCCACCTTCAAAAAGACAGGACAGGGGCTGGCCCAGTGGCACAGTGGTTAAGTTCGCATGTTCTGCTTTGGCGGCCCAGGTTTCACCGGTTCAGATCCCGGGTGCGGACAAGGCATTGCTAGGCTAAGTCATGCTGCTGTAGGTGTCCCACATATAAAGTAGAGGAAGATGGGCACAGATGTTAGCTCAGGGCTAATCTTCCTCAAGAAAAAAAAAAGATAGGACAAGTACACTAGCCTCTCGCTTTGGGTCAAGGGGGAACAAGATCTCTCCTATAAATATGTCATCATAGACAGGGCCTCAAAATAGGTTAGGGTACAAATTTACACCAGCCTGATGGTTAAGAAATATCCAGCCAATAAACTAACTTAGAGGTGTCCGAAGTTGGGAAACTCCTAGGCTCCTGGCAGATTTAAACATGAACCTTTTCTGGAGGAACAAACTCTCACCCCAGGCTTCTTACAATTCCCAGAGTCCTAAGAACAAGTTTACAATAAATATCACAACACACATGAGGATACCATGCACCGTGAACAATTATCAAGAGAATCACCCCTCCTCTCCATTCAGATGTTGCAATAGCCTTAAATGTTTCAAGAAATAAAGAACAAAATACGTATACAGAATAACAGACTATTAAAAGAACTAGAACTTCTAGGAACTGAAAAAACAATTATTGAAATTGAAAATTTAATGGATGGGTTAAACACATTAGGCAAGAGCTCAACAGAGAAATAGTGATTTGGAAGGAAAATCTAAAGAAATCACACATAATAAATCACAGAAAGACAAAAAGATGACATTAGAAAGACAAGTTAAGTGACCCATACAGAGAGCTAATGGGAGTTTGAGAATATAGAGAATAGGAGAGAAGCAATGTTCAGAGATAATAGATGAATTTTTTTAATACAAAGGGAAAAACCTCACTAATTCTTGGATTCAGAAAGCACAATGAATTCCAAGCAGGACAAATACATGGCAAAACTCCAGGACATGAAAAACAAAAAGAAGATGTTAAAAACAGTCAGAGAGAAAAGACAGATTTTGTACAAAAGAATGACAATTAGACTGACATCTGACTTCTTATCCAGAAGCCATGGAAACAGATGACAATGAAATAATGTCTCCAAAGAGCTTAGACAAAGTAACTGTCTAGAACTGTACACCTAGCAGAACTGTCTTTAAGGACAAGGGAAAAATACAAACATTAACAGAAAATGAAGGAATTGCCCACGAATATACTGCAGGAGTAAAGAAAATGATTCCAGAAGAGAGGTCTCAGATGCAACGAGAAACGGCGGGCAAAGAAATAGCTAAACATGTTGGTAAATCAAAACAAATATTGACCATATAAAACAATAATAATAATGGCTAACTGTGAGATTTAAAAAAGACAATGACAACACCAGGCAAAACCAGAGAAGCTGAGTGTGTCAGTGAGTTCACGTGCAGGGGTGTGGTTAGTAGTGATGTTGAAGATAAAGTGTTATAAGGTTCTTGTGTTATTCAAAAGGAAGATAAAAATTCTGATTAACTTTAGATTTTAAGTCATGACGCACATTAAAGTTCCAAGGGTAATCACTAGAAATATACACAGTATGTCTAACTTGCAAATCAAAAAGGGGAAGGAAGATATAGAACTGGGATTTGCAGTGGGAGGGGGCAAACTCAATCCATTCAAAAGAAGGTAAAAATGTCAAAAAAAACCCAAGGAAGCATAGAAAAATGGGACAAATAACACAAAATAAGATGGTAGAAAATAATCAAAATATAGCACAAATAACAATAAATGTAAATTGACCAAATTTGCAGTTAAAAGAAAAAGTCAGTCATACTAGATACTGACCCACAGGAGGCAGGCATAGCTGTATTAACATCAGACAAAATAGATTTTAAGTTAAAAAAACCAAAATCATTAGGAAAACAAGGATCGCCATGTAATAAAACTTCAAAATATATAAAAAACTAAACTTGACAAAACTACATGGAGAAACTGGCAAAGCTACCACTACAGAGAAGGAGTTTAACACATTTATTTCATTAATCCATAGAATAGAGGAGACATATCTTGATATCATATGTATGTATAGAAACCTCCCAACAATCAGAGAAAACAATTTTCTGAGGCACAGAAGAATATTTAATGAAAGCTACCTTCTAAATATCTCACAGACCAAAGGATATAATAAACTTAGAATATATTCAGAATTGAACAATTACAAAAATGCTACATAAAAGATCTGGTGAAATGCAACCGTAAGTTAGTACTTTTAGGGAAATCTAAATACATAAATACTTAGACAAAAGAAAGACTACAAAAAACAAACTATACAACTTAAGAAATTAGAGGAAAAAGAATAAAAAGGATAAGACAATAAATGAAACAAAAACAAAACAAAAAAATCAAAAGCTGGTTTGTTAAAAAGACTAATAAAATTGGTCTTTAAGTTTCTTAGAAAACAGAGCTTCCCGAAATAGAGTCAAGAAGAAAGAGAACAATTAAATAGTTCCATATCCATTACATGAATCACTTCTGTGCTACAAAATCTTCCTCCAGAGAAACACCAGGACCAGTTAGATGAGTTTTACCACTCATTCCAGTATCAGACAACTCTAATGCTACACAAACTCTCTCTGAGACTGTCCATTTTATCAATTAATAACAAAACCCAAAAAGACAACATGAAAAGGAAATCATAGGCCAATCTCACATTGAATAGATAAAATCTTAAAGTATTAGTAAACTAAATATAGTAATGTATTAAAAAGATGAATATATCACACTCAGAAAAATTTAAACTTAACAATATAAAATCTACTAATACAATTTAACATATTAAAGGAGAAAAACCATATGATCATTCCAATGAGTGCAGGACAAGTACTTAATAAATACCAACACCCAGATCAAAGCACTAAATAATAACAAAAACTATAAAACTCTTAGACGTAGAAGAAAAGCTTCATGATATTTGATTTGGAATGATTTCTTGGAATATGACACCAAAAGCCACAGGCAACAAGAAAAAGAAAAAGATAAACTGGATTTCATCAAAATTAAAAACTTTTGTGCATCAAAGGACACAACATAAAAAGGCAACCCAAAGAATGAGGATAATATTTGCAAATCACATATCTTACAGAGGATTACTAATATTCAGAATATACGAAGAACTCCTACAACTCAAGAACAAAAAATCAACCCTACAAAATAGAGAAAGGACATAAATAGACATTTCTCCAAAGATATACAGATGGCCAATAAACACATAAAAAGATGCTCAACATCATTAATCATCAAGGAAATGCAAATCAAACCCACAATGAGATACCACTTCACATCCATTAGGATAGCTTTTATTAAGAAAATAGAAAAGAAAAATGTTGGTGAGGATGTGGAGAAGTTGGAACCCTTGTGTACTGCTGATGGGAACATAAAATGTTACAGCACTGTGGAAAATAGCATGGTTTCTCAAAAAATTAAACATAGAATTACCATATGATCCATCATTCCACTTCTGGGAATATACACAAAAGAACTGAAAGAAGGGGCTTGAACAGATACCCGTACACCAACATTCACAGCACCATTATTCACAACAGCCAAAAGGTGGAAACAACCCAAGCGTCCATCAATGGATAGTTAAACAAAATGTAGTACACACATACAACAGAATATCATTCAACTTTAAAAACGAATGAAATTCTGACACACGCTAAAACATGGATGAACACTGAAGACATTATGCTAAGTGAAATGAGCCAGACACAAAAGGACAAATATTGTATGATTTCATTTACAAGAGGTCCCTAGAGAGTCAAATTCATAGAGACAGGTTGCCAGGGACCAGGTGGAGGGAGGAATGAGTTATGGTTTCATGGGTATAGAGTTTCAGTTTGGGAAGATAAAATAGTTGTGAGATGAAGGTAATGCCGTGTCAGACAACAATGTGAATATAATTAATACCACTGAAAACATAAAAAGGGTTAAAATGGCAAATTTTATGTTATGTATATGTGTATGTTTTACCACAATTTTAAAAAAGTTCAATACCCAAAATAGTCCACAGAAAAATTTAAATTAATATAAGACTTAAGATCAATATTCAAAATGTTTCATTCTTATACACTAGAAAATAGTTCAATAATGTAATTTTAAGATATATGAATTAAAATATAAAAAAGAACAAATATGCATATAGATAGAAAGCAAGAAATTAGTAATAGTTCTACCATAGCATGCCTGGGATGTTTGTGAATGTAACTACTTTATTGAAAGACACTAAAAAAAGAAAACTATATGGTGACAACTATGTTCATGGACAGGAAGATCTTTTCATTGTAAAGATGTCAATTCTCCCCCAGATTATAAACTCAATACAATTCCAACCAAATTCTCACACTGCTGTTGTGCAAACTGACAAACTAATTTAAAAAATGTGCATGGAAGCAAAGGTTCAAGAAGAGTAAAGACATTTTTGTAAAGAAAATTGGAGTCTTTTCATCTCAGATAATAGAACATACTACAAGGCTACTGACAGTTTACCAGGTTGGTATCTCAATGGAACAGAACAGAAAGCCCAAACACAGATCCTCACATAACAGACCCTTAATAAATGACAGAGGTGGCAGTGCAAATTAGTGCAGAAAGGATGGATTATTCAATAAAAATATTGAAAATAAGTGATTATCCACTTGGATAAAATTCAGTTTGAACACAAAAATCAACTCCACATGCATTGAAGTCATTAATGTGAAAAGGGAAAAGTTTAAGACTTCTAAATATACATATATGAGAAGAACTTTCTGACCTTAGGGTAGGAAAACTTCTTATATAAAATAGAAAAGCACAAACCCCAAAGGAATAGAATGAAAAATTCAACTACCTTAATATATTATGGCCAAGTAACACTCAAAAAGATGCTCTACTTTATTAGTAATCAGTTATGAAATTAAAACCACAATGAGATCCTGCTTTACATTCATCAAATTGGCAAAAATTTCAAGCCTTACAAGAAACACTACATGTTGAAAGGAATGCAACAAGAGGAATTCTTACTCGCTGTTGTTCTAGTGTAAAGTGGTAAACTAAGACAAACACTTCCGAGAGCAATTTGCATTACGTATGAAGTTGAAGATGTACACATCCCATGAATCGACCATGCCCACCCTAGAAAAGTTCTTGGTCACGTGCACAGAGACTTACATAAGAACAATCTCAGTGGTACTGCTTGTATTAGCAAAAGAAAGAAACAATAAAAATGTCTACAGGTAGGAAAATGGATAAATTGTGATATGTTCATATAGCAGTGTGGTATATTCACAACCAGCTACTTAGATTAGCTAAGTATCTCTCAGTTTGGGAGAGGGTAGCAAAAGAGTACATACCATGTATCATTTACATAAGCTAAAATATACAAAAAATGAAACAGTGTATTGTCTACAGATATACACACGTTATAAACTATAAAGAAAATGAGGAGGGATTCACAAGAGGCTTTTGGCATAATGAAATATTCTGTTTTTTTTATAGCTAGACAGTAGTATATGGTTACTCATCACACTATTCTTTATATCTTTTTGGATGTATTAAATATTTTGCAATAAATTTTTTTAAAAAGAGAAGAAATGCTGCTCGCAACTCTTCACTGGCAGTTTCCCTTACCACACTGAGGAGAACCACATACAGAGGGGGCAGACCACAGTTGCAGCACCGTATGCATTAAAACCACAATAATCAAGTAAGAGGCATTTGCTACAAGGGTAAAATAGAATAAAATACTGCTACAAACTCACACAAACCAAGTGATGCCAGTATAGAAAACAGATCAAAGAGGAGCTGGTGAGTTGAAGAGAGAAGAAGGGGTCAGAACCCTTCAGCCTTGCCTGCTTAGAAAAAGTAGCAAACAAAACTTTAAGGGAAGAACTTACCTAGAAAACCTGGCAGAAATCACCTATGTACATATACTGCTACTAAAATATTTCTTAATCACTATAAACACTAATCAACTATTTCTTACCTATTGTTGGGTTATTAATTACATATTGAGAGAGCAGATCTTCATCAGCTTGTTCATGCTTTTCAACAGGAGCAAAGTCTTTCTTAGAGAAGCTGCTGTTCTTTTTTAAAAGGGCTGTTTTACTTTCAGGTGGATCTGACACTGGAATTTCCACTGGCTGGTAGTTGGCGTGGATATATGGCTCTTCAGGAAGCATATAACCTTTATTAAAACACTCTAGCAACCATTTTGCTCCCACTACATGAGGCCTACAAAGATAGTACATACTTTATATTAGTTTAGACTGTATAGCCATCATCGCACTTGCTGTGCAGTTTCCATACTTGCATGGACATGCAATTTTAAGAAAAATCATTACAGAGTAGAAATTGCTTTGAATTAAAAACTGATAGAACCTGTGGGCTGATTTATCCCAAAACTGCTTCAATTCATCGTCATAATCTCCCACAATAACATGAGTTACATCTTCATTGAGCTGATTAAAACGAACTCCGCCTCCACTGTTAATAAGCCTTCTCAGTTTATCTAGCTTTCTGCCACTAAAACCGCAGAGATATATCTGCAAAGAGAGAAAATAGTTACTTTAGATTAACGCATTTAAGACGATTTGTTTCTCTCAATAAAAACTCATTTATTAAAAATATATATCTAAATCCATTGTGTGTAAATAAGGCAATTCTTATGTACATTTTTAGATATATTAAGAAGTGGAGGATACTCTGAAACTCCTTCACAACCTCACAGCATTATTACTCTTCAGGGTCTATTTGATAAGCATTCTGAGGCTTTATATAAAATAGAAGCCAGGATACAATATCTTCTGAATATTACTGCACAGAAATTTCTAAAACGCAGGTAGCCTCTTAAACTGTAAAGATCTTACTACTTGTAAATTTTAAAGTAATTATAGAAATAAAGTGGAGTTAAATGTCCAAATTCAGAAAATCTAGGTTTAAATTTTGGTTCAGCTGCCAATACTAACCACATGACCATGGCAAGTTACTCAAGCTCTTTAACCCAATTTTCTTACCTATAAATTGAGGTATCTTTTTCACAGAGTTGATTAAACAAGAAAATTTAAGGCAAAAAGCTGAGCACAATGCTTTGAGGATAATGCATATGCAATAATTTGATTTATTTTTAACTATCAGCATATATTTAAACCAATTTAATCAATATAAAAATCTTTTTCATCTTTTACATAATGTGTCATTTAAAAAATTTCTTAAGAATGATAAATCTATTCCTAACTGCATTTATATCCCAAACTAAATAACCTCCATTACTAGAATATATTTTAACAAAAATGTGGAATTATATACTTCCTATAAGTAAAGAATAATTAAACGTCATATTCAGAATTAGAATAGTCTAGGATAAAAGATTATAAAGGACACTTTCTGTTCTGCTAGTAAGTTGTTAAGTTTTAAAAGTATAGAAGGGTAAGGTAATCTGCCCAATTTCCTTTCTTAGCAACAAAACAGGGTTA
Source organism: Equus quagga (assembly GCF_021613505.1). NCBI lineage: Eukaryota > Metazoa > Chordata > Mammalia > Perissodactyla > Equidae > Equus > Equus quagga. Next base: position 168,055,441 of record NC_060267.1, read on the forward strand.
AATCTTTGCTGCTCTTTGAGAATTAAAACGCATAGCCTACTGATTCTACAAGTAGGAAGATATTCAGTAAGTATTCAACTCTAGGAGACCTATAGCATGTTTCCATCAAGGCACTGATAAGATAGTTATTCAAACACTAAAAAACTAAACAGCCCAAGAAATATTAAACAAAGCAGTGGGTCTAATGGTTAGGGATACAGGCTTTGGAGTGGATGGCTGGCTACTTAAAGTCTGTATGACTCTGAACAAGAATTTTAATCCTCTACATCTCAGCCTCAGGATAACATCCATTTTAGAGTTATTTGTGGGAATTAAGTGAGAATTTATACAACATATTAACAATATATATAAAATGATTAGCACAGTATGTAGCATATTATAAATATTTAATAAATAATAGTTATATAACTCTGAAGGATGACAGATGAAGGTACATCCCAGGCAGAGACACCCTGACAGCTGAAGGATGGACATGGCCTAATCAGTGCATCTACTTAGCTAGAGGGGAGGGTTTATGTAGATAAGGAGCAAACTCAACTCTGAGGGGTCTTCAAAGTCAGGCTAGGAAGTTCTAATGTATATTATCACTTATTGCATTTATTACATAATAAAGACATACCCGACAACCATCTAATAAATCTTCAGGTGCCTGAAATGCACTGATGTCCAGATTTTCTAGATTTTCAAGTGTAGGCTCCACTTTACTATTAAGAACTGAATTACATATCGATTCATTTATGCAACTTGCAGTGATGTTGGAAATATGGCTGACATCTGAAAGAGTACGACCTATGTATTAAAAAAAGATGCATAAATTTACAGAGATAAAATAATTGTGATTACTATTTTCCTATAGATTAACTTTTCTTAAACACAAAGGGCTAATTTCCAAAGGAAGATACAAATGCTTCTACTGAAATCTTGTGGGCAAAGTATGAAAACTGAAAACAAAACTAAGTTTCCTATCTCATTTAAACGAAAACACATTTAATATATTTTTTCTTAATAGTTGCTTGCTTCTGATAAAAAATCTGAAGTTGTCAGTTGTAAGGTCCAAGAAGCTTATATTTGAAAAAAAATTTACATTTGCTAAACTGCCAACACAGCACCTACAGAACAGAAACAGCTTTAAATTTTATACGAATACAGATATCTATAATAATTGCAGTGAATAAAATGTACTAATATTTGCACATCAGTTGAGGTTTAAAAAATTAATTCTTTTAAGTCTTTATCTATTAGTATTCTTAATTTCTCTAATCATCTTTTGCATTTTGTATAATTTGCATCAGGGTATGAAAGAAAGTACGCTTTCACTATAAAAAAAAATCAGAAGTTCTGGACTAATATTTTGTACAATTTGGTTGTTTTATTACACGCTTATGCCTGGAAGCATTCCCAACTGCATCTCACTGATCCTAGTAACAAATCAATTCTTACATAAAAAACTGATTGCCTTCAAAATGATCATTTACTTTAATCCCAATGAGACTTACCGTCACCTGTAGTGATCTGGCCAGTAGGAGTTGAAGTATCAGGCATAGCCTTTGTTTCTGGTCTAGGTTCTGTCCTGTATATGGATTCATCCTGACAAAAACCTTTCTCAACACTGTCAAAAAACCATTTCGTGGTCACACAGTGTACATTCCATCTCTTGGCACATTCATATTTTTGACCTATCATGTTCGTTGAGAGAGAGAAATTCAAATCATTAAAATCTATCTTTGTAGAAATATTCAAATTATGATAGAGTATTAAAAAAAACTCACCAGAGACAAAATTAGTTACCAGTAATTACTCTTAAAAACTATGCCATACAGCATATTAAAAAGTAATATTTTAGGGGGCCGGCCCCGTGGCCTAGTGGTTGAGTTCCTGCGCTCTGCTTCGGTGGCCCAGGGTTTCACCAGTTCGGATCCTGGGTGCGGACATGGCACTGCTCATCAAGCCATGCTGAGGCGGTGTCCCACATGCCACAACTAGAAGGACCCACAACTAAAATATACAACTATGTACCGGGGCGCTTTGGGGAGAAAAAGGAAAAATGAAATCTTTGAAAAAATAAAAATAAAAACTAATAAAAAGTAAAAACATAAAAAAATATTCTCTAGAATAAAGATTGTAGAACACCAAAATGAACTGCAATTTTAAGGAATTCTTATTGATAATGTATTTTTCTAATAACTGCCTCATGTTCTGCAAGGTGTATCTTCAAGTTAAAACTTCTAGTTCATTTAGTAAAGCTGATACACTCAATTAAAAACTAAGTCAAGCCTTTTAAATTTGTCATTACAAAGAAATGTAATTTAGCTATATCTATTAGCTTTCTTGTTATTGATGCAAATTTCTTCTCAAGTATTTGGTAACTGTGTAGGGGAGTTTTTTTTTTTTAAAAGCAAAAGATCTGATAATAAATTTAGATAAAACACCACTGGAAATTTTTGCTTCTTTATATTTATTCAATGACCTGGATAAACACTAGGAGAGTCATGTAATTTTTCTACAGATTGTGAAACAAACTATCTTTGCAAGATGTTAGGGAAAAACTATCATACTAAATTTATGACACGTCAGAAGCAAAAGCTATACTGTAAAGACTTTAAAATGTTAAATACTAGAGAAAATTTTGCATTTGTCCATTTGGGAAACAGTTTTACCTTTCGGTTCTTGCACAATGAGGTGTGTACATTCATTCATTTTCAACTGCCCCATGTATTGACCTCCATGCTTAATCGTGAGTTGCTGAACTGCCTTCCTCTCTAAGCCACACAAGCCAGTCACACAGATTATACAACCAAGAAAGACAGGACACTTGAAGTCTTCCACGTTTATATCAGTGTATCTAGCTATTTTCCTGGGGAAAACAAATGATAAAAAGGAAAAAAATTTAACATGTTAAATATACCAGATAGTTTAAAATTTACCAGAATAACGACAAACAACAGAAATATCACTAATACTTTCCTCATTTTTTAGGATTTTAATCACTTTTAAGATAAGGGGAACGGGGACACACACTCAGAATTACACTAACTGATCATCTAGCTCAACATCATCTCTAGTGAAAAATAATGTTTCAGACAGCGTCTCTCAAATAAAACTGTTTGAAGGGAAAAATATATATTTCATTAACTCTAAGTCCATGCTGATCAAAGTGGGGTGTATTTTTCAATAAGTCTGAATCTCCACCTAAAAACCCAAAGATTCTTTAGTTACCTACTTAAATAACGGACTTTTCATCCTTCCATTATAGTATGTAAATAATAAGCCATGATTTTTGGCAGAACACCAACAATATCGATATCATCCTGTTGCCATTTTAGGCAGATGTGTTGAAGAAACAGCCAGGCTGGGAGTGAGGGTGCCAAGGGGGAGATATATTTAGGATGTCCTGGATGGTACTGAAAGGAAGACCAGAAAAATGCCTATTTAACTCAAACAATGGCACCTGGACTTAGGGTTGCTAATCTAGTTTTAGGGGAAAATCAATTCTGTCCCTTGAAATAGCTCTAAGCTCCATGAGGGCAGGGATGCTATCCTGTTTTGATCACTACATATATCTAATGCCTAGCTCAGGCCAGGTACATAAAATGAGCTCTACTGACATTCACTCAGGGACTGGCCCCATGGCATAGTGGTTAAGCTCACGTGCTCTGCTTTGATGGCCTGGGGTTTGCAGGTTCAGGTGCCGGGTGCGGGCCTATGCACTACTTATCAAGCCATGCTATGGCTGGCATACCACATAGAAAAAATAGAGGAAGCTGGGCAGAGATGCTAGCTCAGAGCTAATCTTCCTCAGCAAAAAAAAAAAAAAAAAGTGTATAACTCACTATATATTTTTTTTTAAATTTACTGAATGATCACATCTCAGTTAATGGCTTTTACATATGTTTATATCCAACATTACATATGCTCCCTTTGGGAGGGAATATGACTGCCAAAATGATTAATTTACATCCGAGCACAGTATTAAAGAATAATGCAACAGAAGAGTTACAGTTGCCACACTAATTATCTTAAGTATTTCACAAGCATTTTCTGCTAAAAACAATTTTATTATCAAAGCATTTCTTACCTTGCAGCCAATACTAACCCCATAGTTCATTCTACCTATCAACTTATACCTCGTTTGTTTTCATTGGAGAAAACAGTAATAACCCCATTTTTCTCCCTGAATAACAAATCCAAAGAGGATACTATAAAACCTCCCCTATGAAAACCCACAATATGCCAAAATGATTGAATGTATCACTTTTTCAAATCTACAAAATATCTAAATGTCTTTCTTACTTCTCCTGGGACTTCTCCCAAAGTGTTTTTACCCAGGAAGGAAGCAAAATAGGTTTCTTCAGGTTCGCAGCAACTAAATATTTCTTGCTGCCAACTTCTCCTGCAATAAGGTGAGTGACTGATACATTAAGGTCTCTGTATACGCGTCCACCCATCATTTGTACATATTTATGAACTTCTTCCTGTGGCCCCAAAAGAAAATGCATTATTAATACTGAAGCAAATCATCTCTCTCCCTTTTTTACACGACATCCTATAAATATCTTTTGTTGTTGTTAGCTTGAATACACAAATGTTTCTCACCACTACGAAGTTAAATAATTAACTAAATTACTTTTTGGAAGATAAATATGAATTATAAATAAATTTTATATATTATTTTCCTAAATTTATCCCTTTCAGCTCCATGAATTTATTAAACTATGTTGCTTCTATAATAAACAATATATTTTAATATACCATACGTATGTTTTAAACAATATAAATTATATGTATAATATATAAGAAAAATACATTTTAAATCTCTCTCTCAGAATCCTTTTTTTTGATTAACCATCTATGGTGGAAAAATGCAAGCGATTCAAAAATAAACTCATCAACCACGTAGGGAAAAAAGTGACTTTCCTTTTAAATCAAAAGAAAAAACCTTAATTAGCCAGTTTTCAATACAACAGATTCCACTGCATTCAATTTACTAAAAAATAAAAAAAGATATACATTGCTGTATAGTAACTTTGTTATAAGTCATGAACACCAAAACTTAAAGGTCTTTCAAAGTATCTCCTACATAGTGAAAAATTAAGTGCAGAAATAAACAAATACACGTCATGATATTCCTCTCAACACCTACTCTTTTCTCTTTTTCCAGGCTTGTACAAGATACGGTTACATCAGACATAACCATATTATAAACTGGATGTTCGGCTCTTGGAACACATCGCTGGTGCTGCATACAAAATATGACTACTTGAGGACCAACAATTCTGCAGCCAAGCTACAAAAAAGAAAAAGTTTGGTAAGTAGAAAAAGACCTCCAGTCTTATAAAATTACATTTCGTAATATTTACCAACTCTTTACAGAAGTTGATGACCACTACAGAAAAATCACCAAATTGTTGTAAGAAAAAAAAACAAAGACCATTGTATAATTTCTCAGACACACTACACATTAAATAAACACACACAAAAGCTAATCAAACAACGCAAGCTATCAAAAGAAATAAGCTTCAAGAGCCAGGCTCACTCAAAATTGCCATCGAAACTTTAATCTCTGAAACAAACACATTCTTAATAATAGGGGATATGAGTAACATTCTTATACTATAATAATTAGGTATACCCATAATACTTTTCAAATGAAACACCCAGCCAGTGAAGCAGTTTAAAAGTGTAAGAGCCTCCTCTAAAATACTTATGTCACAAAGAAATGTACCATCCTAGGCAGTTTCTATGTTTGTGTTTTAAACACTTTGTCTGCAACTCAATGTCTTTCCAAGCAAGACCCACAAAGACTTTTCCTAGGATACTGCAGGTTACTCAAAAAATGACCTTTCATTTTCATTGATAATTGAGCTAATAAAGATGACAGTCTTGATCATCACCAGCACATTCAAGCCAGACTAAAAAGCCTACAATTGCCAAAGTCACCAGGGCACGACTGATTTAAATACATAGGGTAAATGATTATTGCTATCCTTTTGGTCAGTCATGAGAAAAGTGAGTTTTTGATGCTATTGGTTCTGACAAGCAGTGTTATTTCCAAAAGGAGGGTAAGACCAACAGTGCTTTTGGCAAAAGCGGGCACAGACCTTCCATAAATCGTACACATACTGCATCTACCTACTCTTCTATGTTTTCTTCTCCTTCAAACAAGAATCACTTCTCTGTAATGTGGATGGAATTACAGCCAGTTTACTTTTATTTCAAGGCTTCTCTGTTGTCCAGACACCAAAAATTAATGAGTCAGTAGACTCTAGAATCAACAAAAAGAAATAAGATGGCTCATTGGTATATTAGCAGTACTCACCCCCTAAATACTTCCTTTCAGCATGTAATTTTTCAGACCCTCTACAAGGCAGAGGTACTAAAATTTGGCATGCAAAAGCACACAGGAAAGACAGTAAGTACCAAGTGTTACGTGGAGGGCCTTTCCTACTCTTTATCAGTTCTCCCTGAATTAGCTCCCAATCAAACTGAGTTCAAGGACAGCAGAACTCCATCACTAAACTGTTTCATTACTATAGGGCTCACTTATACTAAGTGAAGTTAAATCCCCTGAAACAGGAAAAGTACATATAACAAAAGCCTACTGTAACATAATTAGCCTTTAAAAATACTATTCTCATTTCCCAAAAGCAAAAGATCCCTCTGGATTCATAATGTGCATAATACTTCATGATCAGTAAAGAACTATGTTCACTGGAGCACAAACAAACCAAAAAACAGATTACCAAAGGAACACACTAAAAGTTAGCAAACCTTTCTGAGGTGATCAAAGACAATGCCACTAAAAGGGTCACAGATATAAAGTGATCGATCATTCTCCCTTATCTTCAATGCCTCTTCTTCTGTAATAATCTGAAGATATTCTTCTGATTGGAACTCTTTTATTGACTGAGAGAAGAATGAAATAAGAAGACACCAGAAATTATTCACTGGTATTTAAGTCCTATGAATTCTATTTTCAAAATCCATCTCAATCTAGCTTTTTCCCTCTTGAAAGCTACCATCATCTGTCACCTGGCCCTCTGCAGACGTCTCCAAAGTGGTTCCTTCTCTCTCCCTTGCCCTAAATCTATTCTCCGTGCAGGAGCTAGTAATCAGGTCATGTCATTCCCTGCTCAAAAACTTCCAAGAGCTTCCCACCACACTCAATAAAATCCACGTTCCTTACAATGGCCTACAGACCTGAGTCTCAGCCCTGCCCATCTCCCCTCTGACCTTCTACCGCTCATCCCTCTTGCTTACTCTAGCCACTCCTGTTTTCTTCTAGGCCTGGAACAAGCTAAGCAGGACCTCATGGAAAGGCTTTGCTCTGGCTCCCACTGCCTGGAATACTCTTCTCCCAGGCCTTCACCTGACTTGATCCCCCACTTCAATCAGATCTGCTCAAATGTCACCTCCTCAGAGATGCCTTTCCTGATCATGCCTTCTAAAATACGCTTCCCCATCCCTCTAGTCTATTTTATGAAGAAAAATAACATTGATATTACGTATATAGAGGTTTTATATAGAGTGTCCTTTATAAGAATGACAGTTTCATCATCTACCTTGTTTGCCACCATATCCTGGCACCTAGTAAGCACTCATTTTCTGAACCAATCTTGAAGTTCGTATGTTAAATACTTAAGAGTGATCCTTTTAAACGGTTAACTCAGATCATGTTACTCTTCTGATTAAACCCTTCCAGTGGCTCTCCATCTCACCGAAAGAAAAAGCTAAAGTGTTTATAATGGTCCACATGGCCCTACACGACCCCTTTACTCTTACTCTCTGAAGCATCCCTTAATATTCTCCCCCCACCCTTTGCTCACCACACTAGAGCCACACTATATTGGACAGACTCTCCAAGCACTTTCCCAGCGGCCTGTGTACGCTTGTTCCCTCTGCCTGAATCTTTCTTCCCCAGATATCCACATGGCTACCTCACCTCCTCCAAGTGTACTCAAACGTCATCTTCTCCACAAAGCCTACCCTGATCACACTCTATTTAAAGTCGTAACCTTCTCTTCTCCTTCTCCCCCAACAAACATCCTCCAGAACCCTTAACCTGTTTTGCTCTTTTCTCTTCCCATAGCACTTAGCATCTTGCAACATACTATATACTTTACTCATTTATCATGTCTGATCAATGTCTATTTCTTCCTGCTGGAACAGAATGTAAGCTGAGAAAGCATGGATCTTTGCCTGCTCTGATCACTGCTGTGTCACAAGTACTAAAATAGTGCTTATCAGATCACGGACATTCAATAAGTACTTGCTGAATGAATGAACTTTGAAGAAAAACGTGCTACATCAGTGCTTCTTAAGACTTGAATGTACACAGGAATCGCACTGCGAATCTTGTTAAACTGCAGATTCTAACTGGTAAGTCTGAGGTGGGGCCCTAGGATCTGCATTTCGAACAAAGTGTCAGGCCATGCGGAGGCTGCTGGAGCCAGTGAGTAGCCCGGCTCTATACTACCCTACATCCTCCCATATTCTACTGTAAAGGACGAAACACACTTTTAACAATTAACCAAAAGATGAAGTGTAACCAGTACATGACCGATTCAAATATTTTCAGCACACAAAGGTCTACTCTGGGTAGCAGACAAAAGAAAGCAACTTAATTTTCAAGAAAAGCAGATCTGTCACTTTCAAGAGAAATGTCCTGATAGATTTCAAGCCCCCCAAGATACATAATAATGATATACTTACATCAATTCAAAAATACGTAAGAATGATGTATCTATATTAATGCAGACTACAGTAAATTACTATGAAAATAAGCTGTTATGAAGACATAAAAAGCACAACAAATCAAAAACACTAAAAACAAGAAAATGAATTCACAGATTCAAACAAGCCGTTGTCAACTATCCTTACCTCAAGAGCTTTAAAAAAACATTCAGAATTGTCTGAAGACTTTAAAAACTTCACCAAAAACGGTTCTTTCTCATTTCTGGACATTTTTGAACTGTCAAAATAAAGGAACCATTAACGAGAACAGAAACACATCAAGTACGGAGTTAAATGTTTAAAGCACCTATTTTAATGCACAGACAAGAATGCCTAGAGATTGGCATTCTGGCCTCGCTCATGGACTCGTCCACGATCTTTTCAAGAAACGCAGGAATGTGGGCAAAGTCAAGGGAAAAGATGACAACACCAATCCTTGCAAATCAGAGAATGAAATTAATGTCCCTACACTGAATACACTGAGGGCCTTTACTATGGGGCTCTAAGTCCCCTAAGCTAAAGGGCATTCAATTGCACTTGGCTTAGGGACACACACAACGAATCTGTCCCCGCGCGTCTCCACGGCCCTCAAAGCCTGTCCACCCCTCGGTAAACGGCTTTTATATAAACCTGGAAGCCAGCTAGCAGGACATGCCGCCTATAGGGCCGGCCGCTCCGGCTCCCCAGCTCCCAGGGAAAGGCCCGGCTCTCGGTGCAGCCGCAGCCACGTCCCTCGGGGCCCGAGTCCCACCGCCCGTCCGAGGGCCGGTTACCAGGGCCGGAAACAAGAACCCCGAGGCCAGAAGAGGCGCCGGGCCCTTCGCTGGGGTCCCGCTCCGGCCGCACTCACCTCGGCTGAGCCTGGGTAGGGGTTGTGGGGCGGCGGGTGGGGTCGGGCGCCCCCACGGCGCACACCCGCCCGCCCGCCGCGGCGCCCCCGGCCCGAGGCTACGGCAGAACCCGGAAACAGCCGGGGCCGGGAACCGACTTTCGCGCCAACGCGCGGACGCGCCCGCCTCTTCCGTCGGAAGTGACGCCACCGCCGCTGCGGGAGGAGGCGGGGCGTGTTAGTTGGAGAGAGTTCTCGGCGGCCTTGGGCAGCACCGCCTGGCGCTCAGGGCTTTGAAGGGCTGGCCGGGTCGGCTTAGCATGGTCCAGCGCCCAGGGCTGGGGACCGCGGCTAGGGGCCGCAGTACCTTAGAGGAGGTGCCACCCGGGGCGAAGGAAAGGCAGCGAAGAACAGGGCGTCCTCAGTGTTGTGCACCTGCCGCCTGCCAGGCAGTGCGCGCAAAACCATATATTACCATTCAGAACAAATCTATGGTATCTGCATTTTACAGATGTCAAAGCTGAGGCTTAGGTAAGTTAAATGATGTGTCCAAGGTCACACAGTAAGTCGTAGAATTAAGATGGCGTCCACGTCTTTTTGACTCTACAGCCTGGGTTCTTTCTCCTCCAATGTAGCAGGAATATAGTCACCGCCTAGCACAGCCAAGAGGCCTGAAGGGAAGAAATAAGTCAGGATGACTTGCATTACACGCCTAGTGCAAAGGGGTCTTTGCCAAGACCTCCCCTTTCAATGATCATCTCATTTCCTTTCTCTATAGCTCCCTGAGTGTTGGCGAGATTCTGGGATGGAACCTAATGTTCAAATGGCAAAGATCGGGGGAGAGGAGGTAAAATGGGACGGCAGAATCTTGTTGATGACCAACGACAAGCTGTTTAGTTAGTGTTTCTCCTCGTTTTATTCTTGACTCTTGAGATTGAGAAGCTTATGACGGTGGATTGAGTAAAGTGAGAGTTTAATGCCATATACCTCGATTGTTCTTGTTTTTCTTTTTAGTGCCTACAGATGGCAGTGGGCAGCTTGAGTCTACGTGTGTGCATACACCCGTGGAAGGTGAGTCAGATCAGTAACCCTGGGACTCAAAAATAAAGGCCCGTTGTTGAGGAGAGGGTGAAGAAAGCTTTAGAAATAAACAAAAGTTACTAGAGGTGTAAAAAAAAAAAAAAAAAAAAAAGGAGATGCCGCACTTAATTGTAAAGGCGCAAAGCTTCATGAAGCTGTGGTGCTTTACAGTAGATCAAAGACTCCTGCTTGCACTATTCCCGTTTACTCAGCACTTCTCTGGTATGTGGGCATCACTGTCCTGTGCTATGTAGATGGGGAAAGAGAGGCTCAGGGACTGTGTGACTCGCCCAGGGCCACACAGCCAGGATGTGGCCGCACCTGGGCTTGAGAAGAGGCAGCACCATGACTGGAAACCTTGTCCCCTTCCTGACACACCACACTGGTCCTTGTCACATGCTGCCTGCCCTTCTCTGCACGAAGGTCAGCACCCAGGCAGGAGCCCGTTCCTGACATTTGTGGGGCTCAGTGGAGGCCTCTCCAGAGGAGGAGATTCATAGATGCTTCTAATGAAGTGGACGAGGACAATGAGATCAATCCCGTAGGTTTTAGCAGCTGGATTTGAATAGCAGGGGAGTCGACTCGTCTTTAGAGTATGAGGCCAGGTGACAGGTTCTCCCGTCTGTGTCTCCACATAGGCAGAGAGGGTCTGTATCTGTCCCTGAAGTACCTAATCCTGGGCATTAGCGAGAACAGTGGTTCTCTATCCAGTGTGGTGCCTGGACCAGCTGCCTCAGCATCACCTGAGAACTTCTTAGCAATGAAAGTTTTGGGCCTGACTTTGGACACGCTGAGTCAGGAACTCTGGGGTGGGTTCCAGCGTTCTGTGCTTTAACAAGCCCTCCAGGAGGTTCTGATGCACTTTTTAAAGTTTGCTTGAACAGCAATCGTTTAGGAAAGGGTGAAAGTGGTGACATGGGTTGTGGTCCATGAAGATTTTGGTGAAAACGAAGAATAGTTGTGATGTGCCCTCAGGAAGCTGCCTCAGAAAATGGGTTCAAGGATTAACTTTTCCCTTACCTCCCTGACATTTAGGATCACCCCCCTGTTTCTTTGTCAGTTTTGTCACCTAGAACCAGACACTCCACACCCTGCTAGGAGTAGGATTAAAGGGAACTTTATCTGTTTGTAGAATGAAAAAACACAGGAAACAAATGTGACAAAATAGTTACTTTTAAAATATAGGTGGTGGGAGTATAAGTATTTATTTCTGTTATATTTTACTATATAGAGAAGATTTATCAAAATTAAAAGATAAACTAAAAATAGATTTTCTGAGGGTTTTATATTTACGTTTCCAGAGCTGTAAATGAATAAATATGTATAAATAAAAGGATGTATAGTTTAAAAATGAAATTAGTAAATGATCTTTATTGCTGCAGAAATAGCAGTGCAAAACATTTGTTTAAATGGTTGTCTTCAGTAACTTGGAAGGTAGAGCATAGGCCTACTGAGTCTGCTGAGGTGTAGGAAGAGGAGGCAAAATGGAACGTAAGTGGCACATGTTGGTTGCTACTGGCTGCATTTATTTATTTATTTATTTATTTTTGCTGAGGAAGATTAGCCCTGAGCTAACATCTATTGACGGTCTTCCTCTTTTTTTTTTTTTTGTATGTGAGCTGCTTCCACAGCATGGCCACGGACAGATGAGTGGTGTAGATCTGCACCCAGAAACTGAACCTGGGCCACCAGAGCAGAGTGCACCAAACTTAATCACTAGGCCACTGGGGCTCACTCTATTGGCTGCATTTAATTAGATATTATAAGAAAGAGACAAACTCAGGGAAGAATTGGCTTGTTTGCAAGCAAAAAATGAAAAGGAATTAAAAAATCCACAAATGTGGCATTTTGCAAGGTTGGAAAAGCTGACTGTATCTAGGCCCTGAAAACAAGAGATAAAGCTGAGAGAGGTTTTTGGCAACAAATGTCCATTACAACCCTTCCATGTAGAAAAGATCTAGTTAAGAATACGGTCCTCCTACCCAAGCTGGGTAGGCATCATCAGTTGAGAGAGAGAGACGTATGGGGCCAAGGATAGCAACCAGGCTTGAAAATTAGCATAGGAGAGAACAGCAGGTGTGGTTACTACCATAGGGGAACAGCTCTGCTATGGCTTCCTGGCAACCTTGCACATATCCACGTAGGCAGAGGTTGGAATTACAGCATGTCTGAGCCTCAGCTAAACACCATGTGCTCCTGCTGGAACACGAGAGGAAAGGAGGCCTCTAAGGAGCTGCTAGCTGGGAGGCCACCTCCCACTTGTCTTCCGCCACCCCACTCCCCCCCTTCCCCGGAAGCTGTCGTCAGGTAGTTTCTCATCACCTCCCAGATTCTGATGAGGTATCGAGTTTTCTGCACCACTCCCCTCAGAATAGAGCTGCAGATTATGAAACCACTTAGCTGCTATCTAATTTGGTTCCTCAGCAATAGGACTTCCCATAATAGCCCATTTTGTCTCAGTGGCATCTTTTTTGGCATCTGGGAGGAGGACCCGGGGAGCCGGCACCTTTGGCTTCTTCTTCTTTTTTCCCATCTATAGAAGTAATAAACCATCTAAATCTAAAAGTGTCTCATGTTTCTTCACCAGTCTAATCAGTCAGGCCTTGCCCTTGCCCTTGCCCTTGTCTCATATGTGAGACGTCCCCCACTACCGCATGAAACTGACTGGAAGCAAATAGACCTGAAGTTTACTAGAGTTTTGAGATAATTGCTTTGTGAAGAAACCAGAAGCCTGGAGTATTCGAACTTTGATACAGTCTTCAAGCTTGCATAGGCAGAAGTGGGTGAAAAGTCATCCAGCCCCCAAGGAGCACAAACTCCTCCATACCTCTCCAGAAATGGCGAGAGAGGATAATGGAAAAGGAAGACCCTCCCAGAGAGAGGTGCCAGGGACCTTAGAGAGCAGTGAGTGAAGGAGCTACTTTCAGAGAGCTGAATCTGAATCTAATCAGGCAGAGGAGCCAGTGCCTGCCCGGTAGGACTTCAGAGTTGATACTGCCCAGCAATGGCTACGGGCCTCCTCTCCTCCCCTTTCTGGAAGGGAGTTTTATTGTAGTTATTCTGTCCCTGCCCCAGCATTGTATATCAGGTATGCAACAGGGCAGGGGAGGGGTGGGCAGCAACTTGTGTTTTTAGTCCATTTGTCACTGGATTCTGGCCTATGGTGGATTCTGGCAGAGACCATTTAGCAGACCCTTAGCTACCCACACATATCCCCTCCACCTTACCACTCTTAAACACATTGGGAAACTTCCAGATGCCAGCATGTGTGTTTGTATGAAGGCATTCTCTGACACCAGGAGTCTGCTTTGCCACCTACACAGTAGGCCAAAGGGCAAGAGGACTTACGACCCATGGAAAAAACCCTCAATGACTGACAGGAATTGGTGTACAAAGACTCTTGTTTGCAAACTCCTGGGATGGGATATTCTACCGTGGCTCTCAGAGTTTCCCCAGTGGAATTAAGCCCTGGTCTCCACGTGGTAGCTGACATAATACATCCTTTAGATGCCTTCTTTTTCTTATCTCACTTCCTCATTCTCTTACCTGTGTTTCTTTACTCACTAAACAAAACATTTGAAAAGTCGTGTCTAAAAGTCTGTTTTCTGGGGGCAGTCTAAGACAAAAGATCCAAGATGTATGCTTCCCTTTCACAGTGCGTGTTGTTGCTGGGAAGAAGTTGCCCAGGCAGGGATTCCAATTCCCCTCCTCTTTGCATTTAGATGTGCTCATGCGCTGAGTTATGGCCAATAGACTACAGGTAGAAGTGATGTTTATTACTTCCAGGCCTGGTCCATAAACAAGACTCTTGTACTACCTTCCACACTCTTCCTTATTCTGGGTGTCAACACACAGGGCGTTCTTGGAAGCCCCATGTTGAAAATGGCAGAGCCTCCCTCCGTCTGGATCTCTGAACGACCGACCAGAACTATGAAGGTGAGCTCCCCACCCCTGCCTCTCCAACAAATTACCACCCCTGCTGCCAGTTGGGCTTTATATTAGCCAGAAGTCAACTGCCATCATGTTAAACCATTGAGATTTGGAGCTTTATCTGTTATGGCAGCTAGTACTAACCTAGTCAATTCTGAACTTGGCAAGATTTGGAAAACTGTTTTGCCAATTCAAAAATTGTCTCTGTTACTACAAAGCCCTTGGAAAGAGGAAAGAGTGAAATTACTCCAGAGACAAATGCCAGAGGCCACATGGAGAAGAGCATTGACTATGGAAGCAAGCTGCCTAGTTTGAACGCTGGCTCTGATGTGTACTAGTTGTCTGACCTTGGGCAAGTTACTTAACTTCTCTGTGCTTCATTTTCTTCCTGTATGAAATGGGAATGAGAATAGCATTTACCTATAGGGTTACTATAAATTAATATTTGAAAATCAGCTTAGTGCCTGGTACACAGTTCATGATAAATTTACAAATTCTTAATTTTCCAAGGCCATTCTTGCCATGACATCTTTAAATTCTTTCCTACAGCACGATCTTCTACCCTTCTGCTCTGTATTGTGAGAGTTTGTGCCAATGCAACAGAGATGGCTTGAACACTTTGGGTTCCTTCCTTTGCAATGTGACCTTGTCCCTGTACATAGGAAGTTTTTGTAGGTTGCTCCACTCAGAGGTCAGAGGGCACCTTGGCCCTGATGGATTTGGGCTGTGTTAGTTTTAGGTGGATCATTAACCTTGAGAGGAATGTTCACCTCTGGACCCTATTTGCCTTTTGTCCACAGGTCTGCAGAGAAGATTGCTCAACCTACTTTTGAGACAGTCATTTATGTGCACTTATTCATCTATTCGATCACTTTTTTTGAGCCCTATGTTATCCCAGGCACTATTTTCCAACCTAGGATTAGTGTGTTGAACAAGAAAAATGTGGTCTCCACTCTCAGAGACCCTATTTCCTTTCAAAGTTATGAATAAATGAAGGAAGGGCTAGGGTGGTTATAAATGAGCACAATAACCTGTGAAATTCATTCATTCAGAAATAATATACTAGAGTTTTAAAAAATGAAAGTTAAAAATTAGTATCTAATGTAGTCCGCACTTGTGCTTGTGTCGTGATGAAGTAGGTTTGCAGGAATTGTGCCCTTGTTGAGTGCATCTACAAGATGTGGATACAGCACCCAAAAAACATCTATTTAAGAGCATTAGACACTAGAGGGGCCAACTTTCTGGAAGGGGAGGGGATAACACAGAGAGGTGAGATGACATTCTGCAGTCACATCTCCCTGGGGGAACCTGCCACTTCTGGGCACAAGGCAAGAGGCATTTGGCTTCACCTGAGCTGGGGGCACTGCTAGCAGAGCTCTGGCAGTCCGGGGCTGGAAATGGCAGAAGTGGAGGCAAGGTCCCAGTGAGAAGGGAGGTGCAGAGAACTAAGCCTGACAGATGACTCATTTTCCCCTTTGGATATTTGGCACAATTTGAAGCTCCATGGATGGGAGGCAAAAGGGACAATTCCACTCTGTAGAGGGTCCAAGGAATAGACCAGGTATATTTGTTTCCTATTGCTGCTGTAACAATTACCACAAACTTAGTGGCTTAAAATAACACAAATTTATTATCTTATAGTTCTGTAGGTCATAAGTGAAAAATGGGTCTCACTGGGCAAAGTTGAAGGTGTCAGTAGGGCTGTGCTCTTTTCTGAAGGCTTGACAGGAGAATCCATTTTCTTGCCTTTTCCAACTTTAGAGCTGGTCATGTTTCTTGGCTTATGGTCCCACCCACTCCCATCTTCAAAGCCAGGAATGGCAGACTCTTTTGTGTGTGTGTGTGAGGAAGACTAGCCCTGAGCTAACATCTGCTGCCAATCCTCCTCTTTTTGTTGAGGAAGACTGGCCCTGAGCTAACATCCGTGTCCATCTTCCTCTATTTCATATGTGGGACGCCTGCCACAGCATGGCTTGCCAAGCGGTGCCATGTCCGCACCGAGGATCCCAAACAGCGAACACCGGGCCGCCAAAGCGGAACATGTGCACTTAACCGCTGCGCCACCGGCCGACCCCCAGGGTCTTTCTTACATTGCAGCACTCAGACGCTAACTCTTTTGGTTCCCTCTTCCACATTTAAAGGACTCTTACGATTACCTTTGCCTACCCACATAATCCAGGATAATCTCTTCATCCCAAAGCCACCTGATTAGCAACTTTAATTCTAGCTGGAACCTGAATGGCCCTGCCACGAAATGCAGCATTTCCACAGTTTGTGGGTTAGGACATGGACATCTTCGGGGGGGCCATTATTCTGTCTACCACACCAGGCTTTCAGTTGGCATTAGAGAGGGCACCCAAACTGCAGCCTAGCCTTGGTTCAGCCCAATCTGAGTGGATCAAAGTGATCAGTCCTCATTTTATTTTCTTAAAAGACTGAATGTACCTTGGAAATGATGTATATCATCTGGAGCTTCTAAAAAATTTCGTACACAATGTCCAGTTGTTCAAGCAAAAAGTAAAAGGCATGCCAAGAGAACTATATGTCCAAAAAACTGATAGAAAGACACATAAAATAAATATACCTGCAAATAATCCAGATATTTCAATTAGCAGACAGACAAGGACCCTTAAAAACTATGATCAATAAGGCCAAGAAAATAGAGTAAAGTGTGGGGAAAACAGGGGAAAAGATGGTGAAAATAGCAGAAGGGATGGAGAATTTCATCAGAGAATTGGAGTATATAAATAAGAAATCAAATGGAAATTCTAGAAGTGAAAAAGGCAATAATTCCACTCCAGATGCAAGAAAAAGTATCCTGGCACTTTCTGTCTGTATGACTGTGGCAGCCAAGATTGAGTGAGGGAATCCAGGAACTACAAAAACATGGAAAGACAACTTTTATAACTCAGAAATAACCTCATAAGCAACAAAGAGCCTGTTTTACTCCAGAAGAGAATCTAAGATGTGAGTTTACTTGAAAAAGGCAATAATTGATGTTAATTTCTTGATAAATGAATTTAAGAGTACAATAGATGCACAGAAGAGAGGATTAGTAAACTGGAAGACAGGTCAATATAAAACTAAAGCACAGTGAGAAAAAAAGAAAGAATAGAAATACAGAAAAAGCATGATATATGTGCGTATTTTAAGAAGATTACTACACATAGGATTATAGTCACAGAAGTAGAAGAAACAAGAGGCAAGAGGAACATTTAAACAAATAATGGCTGAGAATTTTCCAAAAGCGATGAAAAACAGTTCATATATTCACCCATATATTCATAGCTAGAGTAAAGTCACAGTAAGGCACATCAGGGACCCACCAAAGAAAATAAAGAAGATGATGAGAATATTTTAAAAGCAGCCAGAGGAAAAAGACACATTACCTTCAAAGGAGCAACAGTTGACTTAGTTGACTTCTCAACAGAAATTATGGACAAAAGAAAACAATAAAATGACATTATTAAAGTTAAGAAAGAAAATAATTAACAGAGTACAATATTATACTGAGTGGGGCAAAAACATCGTACAAAACTGTTAGTTAAAAACATTTAAAACTGTGGGAAAATTCTTTGCTAGATTTGTACTAAGGGAAAAGAATTTTTTTTTAAAATTTTTATTTTTCCTTTTTCCCCCAAAGCCCCCCAGTATATAGTTGTGTATTTTTAGTTGTGAGTCCTTCTAGTTGTGGCATGTGGGACGCCGCCTCAGCATGGCTTGATGAGTGGTGCCATGTCCGCACCCAGGACTTGAACCGGTGAAACCCTGGGCCACCGAAGTGGAGCGCACGAACTTAACCACTCAGCCATGGGGCCGGCCCCCAGAATTCTTCAGACAGAATAAAAATGACCCCAGATGGAAAGATAGAAATTGAGGAAGGAGTGGAGAGCAATGAAAAGAGGAAATATGTGGTTGTAAATAAATATTGACTTAATAATATTTTATGACATTCCAAAGTATAAATGTAATTAAAAGTGCATAACAATAACACAGCAGACAGAAGAGAGGAAATGCACTTAAAATGTTACAAAGTCCATAGCATTAGCAAGGAACTTGTAGAAGTGATAGTGTTTTTACACTATGATAAATCAAGGGTGTATGTTGTAATCTATTGGGTATTCACTAAAAGAAAAGGAAAAGAAAATGTAATTAACAAGTGAATAGAGGGGAAAGGATGGACAAATTAAAAGATTGATTAATCTAAAAGAAGACAAGAGAAGAAAGGGAACACCGTGGCCGAGTGGTTAAGTTGGTGCGCTCCGCTTCAGTGGCCCCAGGGTTTTGCCGATTAGAATCCTGGGCGCGGACATGGCACCGCTAGTCAAGCCATGCTGAGGCGGCATCCCACGTGCCACACAACTAGAAGGACCCACAACTAAAAATACACAACTATGTACTGGGGGGCTTTGGGGAGAAAAAGGAAAAATAAAATCTTTTTTAAAAAAAATGGTTAGCCAAGTAGAAAGCAAATCCGTCATGCTCTGCATAACGATCTCTCAGTCAAAAATGAACTGCACATATGACAGTGGTCTCATAAAATTAGTACCATATAGCCTAGGTGTGTAGTAGGCTATACCATCTAGGCTTGTGTGAGTACACACTATGATGTTCACACAACGATGAGACCGCCTAACAACAAATTTCTCAAATATATTCCCATGGTTAAGTGATGCATCTCCGTAGTAAGGCAGTGAATAACACCAAAATATATCAGTAATTACATTAAATGTCAACAAACTATATATGCCAATTAAAAGTCTAAGATGAGGGGCTGGTCCCGTGGTGCAGCAGTTAAGTTTGCACATTCCGCTTTGGCAGCCTGGGGTTTGCTGGTTCGGATCCCGGGTGTGGACCTATGCACTGCTTATCAAGCCATGCTGTGGTAGGCATCCCACATATAAAGTAGAGGAAGATAGGCATGGATATTAGCTCAGGGCCAGTCTTCCTCAGCAAAAAGAGGAGGATTGGTGGTAGATGTTAGCAGAGGGCTAATCTTCCTCAAAAAAAAGAGTCTAAGATGGTCAGATGGAATTTAAAAAATATATGCTGCTTATAAAAGACACACTTCAAATATAAGGACACTAAAACACTGAACGCAACAGGATTAAAACATACTCCATGCATACAATAGCCAAAAGAAAGATGTTGTAACTATACCAATATTAGACAAAGAAGACTTTAAGACAGGAAACATTACTAGAGATAAAAAGAGGCATTTCACAATGATCACAATAAGAAAGGGACTAACTCACCAGTCAGATCTCACACTCCCAAATATGTATGCACTCAAAAACATAGTTTTAAAATACATAAAGCAGAAGTTGGCAGAATTAAAAGAAGAAATAAACAGATCCATAGTCATAGTGGGGAACTTTAACATACCTCTCTCGAGTGCTAATAGAAAAATCGGACCCCCCCCCCCAAAAAATAGAACTGAACAACACAATTTTCAAATAGGGATATATATACATATATGTATATGCACACACACTATACATATATTTGCGCATATGTATTTTATTTATATATAACATAACGTACAAATATACATAAATAAAACACATAAAAAATAATATACATATAATATATATGGTATATACATATATACATAAATAAAACACTTTACCCAACAACCACAGAATATTCATTTTTTTAAAATGCACCCTAAACAGTAAAATGTCACTATGTGTTAGGCCATGAAACAAACTTCAACACATTTCAAAAGACTGAAATTGTTCAGTGTATATCTTACCATAGTGGAATTACGCTAAACAGCATGAGATAACTAGGAAATTACAGACATTGGAAATCAAGCGATACATTTCTAAATAAACTATGAATCAAATAAGAAATGACAATGAAAATTAGAATACATTTTGAACTGGATAAGCATAAGGATATAACATATCAAGAAAAAGAGTGGTTATAGGGAATTTATAGCCTTCAACGCCTGTATTAGAGTGGAATAGAGGCTGAAAATCAATAATACTAGCTTCCTTTTATATAAACTAGAAAAAGAACAAAACCCAAAGAAAGTCAAGAGAGAAGAAATCAATGAAATAACGGATGAATGTACAATAGAGAAAATCAAGAAAGCCAAAAGTTGGCTCTCTGTGAAGACTGATAAAATAGATAATGCCAATCTCTGGCAATACCAATCGAGGAAAAGGAGAAAACATAAATTACCAATGCCAGCAATGAAAAAGAGGATTATAGCAAGAATCCTCCACACGTGAAGAGCTTCCAGGTTGGTGAAGGCATCAGCGTGCTGGGAGGGTGGTGCGCCCCCGTTCCTCAAGGACAGAAGCTCCTGTGCCTGGGCCTCTTCTAGACCTCACCAATGAACCTCTTCATCTGGCTGTCTGTCTGTATCCTTTATAGTAAACTGGTAAACATAAAAAAAGTATAAAGATAATATTGTGAACAACTTTAAATCAATGAATTTGAACTTTAGATGAAATGGACAAATTTCTTGAAAAAAAACCTTACCTTGAAGGAACTTGAAGAGTCAGAAAATCTGAATATTTCTCTCGCTGTTAAAGAAATTTGATCTGTTATTAAAAACTTTTCCACAAAGAAAATTCTAGACACAGGTGGCTTCACTGGTGAGGTCTTCCAAACATTTAAGAAGAAAATAACACTGCTCTTACAGAATGTCTTCCACAAGATAAGAAAAGAGGTAACATTTCTCAATTCATTTTACAAGCCATCATAACCTTAAAACCAAACAGTAAAATCAAAGAAAACCACAGAATGATTTGTCTCATGAAAAAAGATGAGATAGATGCAGAAATATCATAAACAAAATATTAGAAATTCAAATTCAACAACATATAAAAAGCATTATACATGACAACCAAGTCGGGTTTATTCCAGGAATGTAATAGTGATTTAACATTTAAAAATCAATTAGAATAGTTTACCACAGTAACATGAAAAGGAGGAGAAATCATATAATTATCTCCATAGGCACAGGAAAAAATACCTGATAAAAAGCAACACCCATTCATGATAAAAAAAAATTTTAGGAAGCTCAGGAAGGAAGGGAGCTTCTTTAATATGTTAACTGATATCTGAACAAAGCAAACAAAACACCAGCAAACGTTTTACCTAGCGGGGAATTGTTGAAAACTTTCTTCATCTATCACTACCTCTATGCAATAATGTACTGGAAAGTCTAGTCAGTGTAGTAAATACAAAAAAGAATAAAATTATAAGGATCAGAAAGGAAGAAACAAAACGGACATTGCTCACAAAAGACATAAGGATGTGCACAGAAAATCCGAAAGAAACTATTATAATTAATAAGATAATTTAGCAAGGTCACTGGATTCAAGGTCAATATACAAAAACCTATTGTTTTTTCACATATCAGCAACAAACAAATAGAAAATGAATTAAAATCATGATACCATTTGGAATAGCACCAAAAAAAACCAGCTTATATCTAGGAACAAATCCAGTAAGGATGTGCAAAGCCTCTCAACTGAATACTGCACAATATTATCAAGAGAAGACCTGGTGACGAAGACCTAAATAACTGGAGGGATGTACCATATTCATGAATTGCAAGGCTTAATATTGCCAAGATGTCACATCCCCCCCAACTGACCTATATTTCTGTATAGTTCCAATCAAATCTCTGCAGGTATTTTTTCTGGAAATTGACATGTCAATTCTAAAATTTATGTGGAACTGCGAAAGCCAAGACAACAACAACAACGAACAAACAAGCCCACGTCCATCTTGTAGGAGAACGAGCTGGAGGACTCTACACTGTGAGATATCAAGTCCTGTTATAAAGCTACAGAAATCGAGACGGTGAGATACAAACAGAAGGAGTGATATATAGACCAGTAGAATAGCATGGAGAGTCCAGAAACACGTATACAGCTACCTGATTTTTGACACAGTTTAGACTAAAGTGAAGTGAGGAGGGAGTTACCTTTCCAGTAAATGGTGTTGCGTCAATGGGACATATATGTGGAAGAAAAAGTGAATACGGGCTCCCGTCTCACACCATTCACAAACATCAGTTCCAAAAAAATCTGGGCCATATGGCTCAGCCTTGTCTTCTATGACATTATGCTAGCTTTCCCAGTCATTCAGTTTATAACTGTAGTTATACAGCAAAAATGAGAGGGTTTATAAATCATTTGTTAAATTCAAGAAGACCTAATGAGTGAGTATTTGGGGCAAAAAAAATGTGATGTTAAGAAAGTCGTCTGCCTCTTTTAACCTAATTTCTCTTTCACATGAATGGAAAACAAATCTGTCTACGTCTAAAAAAAAATCAATTCCAGCTGAATTCTAGATCTAAATGTGAAGGGTAAAACTATACAGATTTTAGAAGGAAACATAGGAGAATATTTTCCTGAACTTGGAACAGGCAAAGATTTCTTAAATAGTATACTAAAAGTGCTAAACATAAAGGAAAGTGTTGAAATTGGACTCGGAAATATTCAAAATTTCTGTTTATAAAAAGACACCATTAAAAGAAAGAAAGCCACAAAATGGAAGAAGATATTTGAAATACCTATGTCCAACAAAGTTCTCATAACTAGAATATATAAAGAACTACAACTCAATAAAAAATAAGCAGACAATCCAATAGAATAATGAGCAATCATAAAATAAGAATCTAAATTGCCAATAAACATACGAAAAAGCTTCCAACTTTGTTAGTCATCAGGGAAATTAATATTAAAACTACAGTGAATTCATCAGGTGCTCCAGAATAACTAAAATTAAAGTCAACCCAAACCAAGTGTTGGCAAGGATGTAGCGTACCTGGAACTTTCATACTCTGTTGGAAGTGGGAGGAGAGTGGAAATTGTACAACCACTTTAAAAAACTGGCAGCAGTTATGAAAGCTGACATAGGCATACCCTGTGATCAAGCAAATGCATCCTTGTGTATATATCAACAGAAATGCACACACATGTTCACCAACAGACACGTGCAGGAATTTTCACAGAAGTATTACTTCATAATAGCCTCAAATAAAAAAAAAAACAACAAAAACCAAATGTCCGTCAATAGACGTTGATAGATTCTCCACTGAAAGACTACACAGCAACGAGAATGAACAAATTACAATATGTGAACAGCATGGTTGGCTCTCACAAATATTATGTTTAGACAAAGAAGCTAGACATAAAACAGTGTTTACTTTATGATTTCATTTTTATAAAGGACAAAAATAGGTGAAACTCATCTATGGTGTTCAAAATCAGAATAATGATGACTTTTGATCATTGGTGACCATAACGCAGATGAGGGTGCTTTTAGGGGTACTGGTAATATTCTCCTTCTCTATCTGAGTACTAGTTACATGGGTGTGTTCACGTCATGCCAATCCATAGGCTGTACACTTATGATTTGCACACTTTATGTGTATGTATAAGTTCAATAAAAGGTTCTCATGAAAACTACATAAATTCTGTTTCCTCTATATTAAAAAGAGGAAGAGACTGCTATTCTTGTTTTCAAAAGTGAGAGGTCAAAGGATTCCTTGAGTGGAAGGAGAAGTAGAAGTAGCTGAGAGACCCACCTCGGAATCTCTGCCCTCTAGTGTCTTCCGCATGGGGTGGGCGCAGCGGGTAGCTTCAGGACTTATGTGTCACCATCACAGCAGGCCCAGAGGACGGGGTTTACCCCTTCGCAGTCTCTGGGGCAAATCCCATGCCAAGGACCTCCTGATGAGTGTCTCACCAAGGAGAGGACTTGTTCCTCCTTTCCTTTGGGATGATGTTCAGAAGGGATTGCTGGTCTAGAGATTGCTTGAATCTCTGACCAGAAGGATGCTGGATATTTCCAGCTCATGAGCAGATGGGCTGCGGTCAACAGGGACTGTGACAAACTCTCTGCACAGCCCAGACCCTGTGTAACTGAGGCTCCTATGCCTTTCTCAGTGGGTTCCAGCTGGTCTCCCTCTGAAGCCCAGAGGGTCACTTTAGAAGCTGCCCAGATGTAAGAGGTCCTGTCCTCACTCCACCCTACTCCTAGTCATGCGGCACAGAGAGGGACAATGCACATTTCCTGAACTGAAAACCTAACTCAGTTGGCTAGAGGTGATGTGAAGTAGGAGAGGAATGGTGACAATCTCCCATTGGATCATTCAAGGATGGCGATGTCTGTATGATGAAGAAGGAAGAGGAGAAGCTGTTTCCTCTGAGGGGGGTTGTGTGTATTTCAGAGAGAGGAAGGAGAGTCCAGATTTATGTATTACAGTCTCACGCCCTTGACCATGTGACTTCTCCTGTGATTTACAGTCTCTTCTGACTCCCTCCGGGCCACCTCTGGCCTTAGTGGAGGGCAGGGTTAATCTCTGCCAGAAGGAAGAACTTTTCATAGTCTTGGTAGGGGCTGAAACAAGCAACAATATTTACTTAGCAGAGATTCACCCTTTGCACACGGGGAGAGGGTGCAGAATAAAGAGTTATGGTGGGTCAAAATGATGATAGACTGTTCAGGTTCAATTATAACACAATCTTATATTTTTTAGGCCCAGTTCTGAGGATGCTTTATTAGATGAGTCTTGGTTTGTAGTTTGAATTATTATATTGCCAGTCCCCAAACTTAATTCAGTAGAAAGTCTATTTAAACTGTATTCGGAGCAAAAGACTGAAACTAATGCTTTACACAAGAAGGCCTCTGGATGGTCAGTGAGCTTATAAAAAGATGCTCAACCTCATTAGTTGTCAGAGAAACTCAAAATTACAGCGCAAAACCACCAACTCTCCCACCAAAAAGGCAAAAATGTGGAGCAACCAAACTCTTATCCTCTTAAGGTGGAGTGTTAATTGCTCAACCCTTTGAAAAACTGTTTGACAGTACCTTTTAAAGCTGAACATATGTCTACTTTATAACCCAGCAATTACTCTTCCCGGGAAATACCCTGCAGAAATGCATACCTTTATGAGCTAAAAGACATTTACTAGGATGCTCATAGCAACACTCACTGTTTTTAGGAGCCCAAACTAGAACCTAGGTCCTGAACAGGAAAGATAAAGTGTGCTACATACACAGCATGGGGTAATACCCAATACTGAAAAGGCATGAAGGACAACCATACACGACAATATAGATGCATCTTACAAATATAACCTTGAGTGAAAGAAGCCAGATGCAAAATTGTACTTATTGTATGATGCTATCTCTATAGAGTTCAAAACTCAGCAGAATTAGTGTCTGTTGTTAGAAGCGGAGATAATGGATGTCTTTGTGCGGGAGGTGGGAAGTGACCGGAAGAGGGCAGCAGGGGGCCATCCAGCTCTGTTAACGTTCTGTTTCCTGAGACAGTGCTGGTTATACGGGTGTGTTCGTCTGGTGACACTTCATCAAGTTGTACACTTAGGATATGTGAAGTTTTACTTCTGTTTATTTTACTTCAACAAAAAGGCCTTACAACTTTGTTTAAATTCGGAGGACTTCCCGCAGGTAGAGTGCCCAGACTTCAATAGGCCGGGGCTGCGGGCTGCAGGGGCGACTGGCAGCTGCCCTCTCCGGGTTCAGAGCTTCGCTCACCTCAGCCTTCAGCAGAGGGTTGCAGGGGACCGTGGCATTTGGGGGGGCTTCTGGGAGGGACCCGGAGTGGAGAACAGAGACGCTTTCGGAGGAAGAGTCTGAGGATCCCTGAAAATTGTGTTCACAACGTTGTGTACACGTGTGCACAGGCCTTCCTGGGGGAAGGGCCACAGTTTAGCCCCTGAGGATGACCCACCCGGTCCCGAGGAGTCTGTTTTGCAAACATTTCAGTGCTGCTTGGCTAAATGAAGGCCTGGGGATCCGGGAACCTGCGTTCCAGTAACTAACCTGGGACCGGAGGGGATCGCTCTCGCCTTGGGCCTCAGTCTCCCTCTTTGTGGAGTAGGGCGCTCAGTCCAGTCGGTTCCGAGGCTGCTCGGCTCGTACACCCAGGACGCAGACCCCCAGCCCGCGAGCGGAGGTCCAGCTCCGGGCGCTGGGCAGAGGGGGCAGCAGCGGGGCGGTGGCGAGGGGTCGGCTTGCGGCCCTCCAGCCCCGCGGCGGGCCAGGGCGGCTGGCAAGCTGCCCCGGGGAGGTGCGGTGTGTGTGTGTGTGCGCGCGTGTGCGTGGCTAGGGCAGTCAGCCCAGAAGGGCGAACCCTTCGGAGGAGGCGGGCCCTACCGCCCCCCCCCCCCGCCCCGCCCCGGCCCCCGGGGGCAGGTTACAGGTGGCCGAGGCGCGGGGAGCCGAGTCGGTGTCGCGCGCCCGCAGTGGAGAATGAGGCTCGCCATCTGCGCGCTGCTATACGCGGGGGCCCTGGGTGAGTGCGCACTGGGAGGCAGGGGGATGGGGACCGGGAGCCAGCCAAGGGTCGGCCATAGCGGGACACCGCGCTGCCTGGATCTAAAGGGCGCCGAAGCAGCCTGGCGCCTGGCTGGCCCCATAGTGCCTTCTACCCGCCGGGGCACCGGGTGCACCCGTGCACCTGCCACACTTTCGTTCGTCTTTTCGGAAACCCCGTTAGCCTAGAGCAGGGGTTCGCAAACTAAGACCAGTGGGCCAGATCCCGCCAGCCGCCTGATGTACAGCTGGGTGAGCCAAGAATGTTTTCACATCTTTAAGTGGTTGAAAGAGAATCAAAAGAACAATATTTTTGACACATGAAAATTATATGAAATTCGGATTTCAGTGCAGGTAAATAAAATGTTTTGGGAGCACACATGCTCTTTCAGGCAAGTATTGTCCATGGATGCTTTCAGGCTTCGACGGCAGAACTGAGTACGTGCCCGGAGACTGTGTGGTCCACAAAGCCTGAAATATTTACTTGCTAGCCCATTACAGAAGCAGTTCATGATCCCTGACCTGGAGGCTTTTGATCCCTTCACGGTGAAGGAAACAGGGTCAGGTGACAGATGGGATTTTTCCCAGGGCCTAGGGTCAGTATCATGTGGGAGAAGGGCAGGTATCTAACCAGAAGGATTTTTCCTGCTCTGTACCGTACACTGCCTCCCATCCCTCCACACACTCCAGAGGTAGAGGAATGTAGGGGGAAAACAATACCCTAGAATGGGATCCACCTGCCACTCAGTACTGTGTGACTATAGGTGGTCCCTTGACCTCTCTGAGCTGGTTTCCTCATCGGTTCAGTAGGAATGCTTTTTCACAACCCACAGTTGCTGTGAAGGTGAAATGAGGTAATGTACCTAAAGGCAGAGCTCTAGACGCAGGTGAGTTATCACTGGTAAAAATCCTGCACAGGGCCCCTTCCTGTGTTGGGGGGGGGGGGCGGTGCACAGTGCTCAGGGCTCTTGGCTGGGTCACTGTAAGGAGGGTAATAGTAAGAAGTCGATGGGCTCACGTGTGTGAAGAGCCCTTCCTGACACAACCGCGGTACATTCTCCGCAGCCGTGGTTCTCCGGCCTCAGGCTGTCTTAAATAACTTCTGGGGTGGGGTGTCTCACAGGAGGGGAGAGCTAACCTGGGCAGGGCAGAGGAAGGGGAAGGCAGGAGGGGCAAGGAGTGCCACGGGGGGGCCCTCTCTGGCCGAGTACTGCCACATGGGGCCTCACAGTGAGCTCTGCTGGGGCTGGGGAGGCGGGAAAGGTAGGGTACAGCTGTGGCCGGACGGTGGCCACCAGGACATCGGAGTGCAGCCCGCCCACCTCCCACATTCTTCCTGAACAGAGCTTGTGTTATTTGTTCTTCCTCCGCCGCCTTTCCTGGCAATGTCAGGCGCTGACCCAAAGTTCATTTTCCCAATCTCCTCAGTGTTTACAAATCAGAGGCAAGAGCGGCCTGGCCCCTCCCTCCCTGCCTCATTCCCTCCCTCTTGGCCACTGGACGAGGCTGGAGTATGGGATGTGCATTCTTCAAAGCTCAATGTTCTTTTCCAACAAAAACTCTTCTGGTGGCAAATGAGAAAAATGCAACCAAACCAGCTTAAATTAAAAAGATCAAGGGAGAGGGAGTGATTATTAGTAGGTCTTGCAAGAACCAAGAAGCAGGGGCTCAGAACAGGCTATACCCCGACCTCAGCCTCCACCTCCTTTCTTGGCCGTTTGCTCTTCTGGGGCTTAAGAGCTTTCTCCATGCAGTGAACATGTGGCCAGTGGCAGCTTCTCCCTTCCAGGATCGGTTCAAACTATTCACGGCGGGCTCTGGTTGCCCTTTCTTGAAAGTGCCGCATGGTTGGGTGGAGTGTTATTGATGATGGGCCTAGTCTAGCTTACTCAACTCTAGTTTACCCTTAGCTGGCTTGCACACACTGTCTTTCTCTTTCTTTTTAAAATCACTTTTATTGAAGTGTAATTTACTTATAAGAAAATGTACCATTTTAAGTATATATACAGTTGAATAAATTTTGACAAATATACCTACCCATGTAATTACCACCGCAGTCAAGGTACAGAATATTTCCATCACTCTCAAAGTGTCCCCTCCCCCTTCCCAGTCATTCCCACTGTCTACCACTATAGACAGGTTTTGCCTTTTCTAGGATTTCACATAAATGGAATCGTACAGTACACAGTCTTTTGTGTCTGGCCTTTTCTGTGTTGGTATAATTGTTTAGAGATTCATCCACATTGCTGCGTGTATCAAAGTTCATTCTTTTTTATTGCTGAGTAGTATTCCATTGTATGGCTTTACCCCAGTTTGTTTCCCCATTCACCTGTTACTGGATGTTTAGGTTGTCTCCAGTTTGGGGATATTATGAAAAAAGTGGCTATGAGCATTTAGTGTACGAGTCTTTTGGTGGGCATATGTTTTCATTTCTTTTGGTTTAATATCTAGGAATAGAATTTCTGGGTCATAATGCTAAGTGTATGTTTAACTTGTCAAGAAAATGTAAGTGTATTTTTAACTTGTTAAGAAAGTGCCAAACTTTTTTGAGGAGTTGTACCATTTTCGTTCCCACCAGCAATGCAGGAGAATTTCAGTTGCTCCACATCCTGCTAACACTTGGTGTTGTCAATCTTTTCACATTTAGCCATTCTAATAGGTGAATTGTGGTATCTCACTATAGTTTTAACTTGCATTTCTCTGATGAGTAATGATATTGAGCACCTTTTCATGGTTTTATTGGCCACCTTTGTATCTTCTTTGATAAAGTATCTGTTCAAATCTTTTCCCATTTTTAAATTGGATTATTTGACTTATTATTGAGTTAAAAAGCCCTTTATATATTCTGGATACAATCCCTTGGTCAAATAGATGTATTGTGGTTATTTTCTCCAAGTTTGTGGCTTAGCTTTTCATTTTCTAAATGATATCTTCTGAAGAGCAGATGTTTTACATTTTGATCAGGTTCACTTATCAAATTTTTATTTTTTTGTTGTTATGCCTTGTTTCCTCTCTAAAAGTATAGTTGGCTACCCCCAAAGTTGCAGTATTTTCTTCCTTGTTTTATTTTAGATGTTTTATAGCTTCATCTTTTATGTTTTGGTCTATGATTCATTTTCAGTTAATTTTTGTGTCTGGTGTGAAGTAAGGGTTGAGATTCATCTTTCTCATATGGATATCCATTGATTCCAGGACTTGCTTTTGAAAAGAATAACCATGTCCCACTGAAGGATGATGAACCTCAAAAATATTATGTTAAATGAAAGAAGCCAGACACTAAAGGCCACACATTATATGATTTCATTTATATGAAACATTTGGAAAAGGTAAATCTATAGAGACAGAAAGCAAATTGGTGGTTTCCAGAGGCTGGGGAGAGGGGAATAGCACTGACTGCTTCATGGCTACGGGACTTTCTTTGGGGATGATGAAACTATTTTGGAACTAAATAGAGGTGGTAGTTGCACAACATTGTGAGTGTGCTAAATACCACTGAAAGGATTTTGTTGTTTTTGTTTAAAGACTGGTCATCTCTGTTCTGGCAGGTAGTCATATTATCCGTAGATCAGCTGAATTTTTTCAAGACTAGTTTTCAAGATTTTTAGACTTTATTCTAGGGTGAATTTAGCTTACTTCTGAACTCTGTAGTAAATGCACTGTTTATTCAATGAGATTTTTCTCTACTCTAAATGATGGGAACTCAAATGATTCCTAATCCCATTTGAGCTCTAGGAAATCTTTGGCTTAGGCTCCTCATTAAAGTTTCTTCCCTGGTGGTTGTCTTTGCCTGACCTTTACAATGCTCGAATTGGTATTTAGCCAGAATCTCAAGGGTATGCAGATTTCTGGATCTCAGTCTCTCTCTCCTGTCTCTTTTTGCACTTCCCTGCTCTTTGGCACACTGTGCTGCAGATTCTCCTTGCTTCAGCCTTACCCACCTATGATCTCTGTCTCCTCGACTTGGTAAAGCCATCTGGCTATTTGTCTTTCTCCTCTCTGCCCTGCCATCTGGAAATTTTGTCCAGGAACTAAGCTGGGGTGATTATAACATTCACCTTATTCGTTTCCCTTTGCTTAGGGATCATAGTCCTCTACTTCCTGTGGTCCAATATTTTTAAACAGTTTTTTCATACTTTTTTTTTTTTTCGGTTGTTTAAAGTGTTACGGCAAGTCCCATATCAGTTGCTCTTTCATAGGTGGAAGCAGAAGTCCATATTGCTGTTGGTTTTTTGTTCTGTTTTTATTTTTATTTTTTGCATTTTTTAGTTCTCTGTTTTAAAACCATGTTTCTGTCAAGACTTTAGCTTTCTTTAGCAAACTTCATTCACCCTGTTTTACACTCACGCTTAAAAAAAATTAGAAGTGCAAAAGCTACAATTTTAATCATTTGAACATAAGCACAGTGATGACTGAAAATACAGACTTTCAAAAAGGCTTTACCAATAAGTGCATTTCTTAGAAAGAGAAAAAAACTGCAGTTGTATGTCGTAGCTCTTTGTATAACTTAACCTGCTCACAAAGCTATTTTCATTTATAGAGTTGTCTTGTCTCTACTGTTGCCAGTTGTTTCTAAGCACAAAATGTTTTAACAATCTATATTAGCAAGCAGAGGAAGGTGTTTGGAAAGGCTCAAAATGCACATGTGAGCTGTTGTTACTCCAGACGTTTCAATTCTGCAGGGCACGTGACCTGGATGATTCCATTCCCTGGCTTGCTCTTCTTGCCCTGGGCTGCTACTATCAAAGGCTTTTTCAAATATAGCCGAGTGGCTCCTTTTGTCACTCCCTGTCTTTGGTGTGGGATTCTGTCTAAGGAAATTTGGCATCTCCTGTCCCATGTCTTTTGATATTTTCTACTTACAGACGGTTAAAAGGCAGTACACATTTCAGACTCAAGCAAACCTGGGTAGTTCAAACATTAGCTTCATCTCAAGTTATTTAATGTCCTTGAGAGAGGTTTTTTTCTTTTCTTTTCTTTTTTCCCCTAATCTCATCTACAAAACGAGAACACCAATATTTAAATGGCAGGACAATTGTGGACATTAGAGGAGGGTAATGTTTTTGCCACACTGCCTGACATCCACGGCCTCATCAGAAGCTGGGAGCTGTTACTGCCATAGCTTTCATCTTCTAGATTTAATTTAAAATGACATTTTGCTCAAATACTGCAGATTTGTAAACAGCGTTTTGTCTTTGTAATATTCTCTACACTAATTACTACAGCTTAAAATGCCAGTGAAATAAACAGGCACTGATTTCAATGCTCCAGCAATTAGTACCATGTAAGGTCAGAGCATCCAATGTCAGGATACGGACTAAATCACGAGGCCCACAGCTTCCTTCCCATACGATTCGTTTTCTTTTTTAAGGTGAAATTTACAAATATAAAATTAATCATTTAAAAGTGTGCAATTCAGTGGTGTTTAACACACTCACAATGTTGTGCAACTACCACCTCTATCTAGTTCCAAAATAGTTTCATCATCCCCATAGAAAATCCCGTAGCCATCAAGCAGTCAGTGCCATTCCCCTCTCCCCAGCCTCTGGAAACCACCAATTTGCTTTCTGTCTCTATAGATTTACCTTTTCCAGATGTTTCATATAAATGAAATCATATAATGTGTGGCCTTTAGTGTCTGGCTTCTTTCATTTAACATAACATTTTTGAGGTTCATCATTCTTTTTTTTTCTTATTTTACTTGTTTATTTATTTAATTTATTTTTTGATGAGGAAGAGTGGCCCTGAGCGAATGTCTGTGCCAATCTTCCTCTATTTTATATGTGGCACACCACCACAGCGTGGCTTGGTGAGCAGTGTGTGTAGGTCTGTGCCAGGGATCCGAACCTGTGAACCCCAGGCTGCTGAAGCAGAGAGGTGGAACTTAACCACTATGCCCCTGGCCAGCCCCTACTTCATCCTTTTTATGGCGGAATAATATTCCATTGTCTGGTTATACCACGTTTTATTTATCCATTCATCTGTTGAGGTACATTTGGATTGTTCCCACCTTTTCGACGATTGCAAATAGTGCTACTATGACTATTTGTGTAATGCATGTATCTGAGTACATGTTTTCACTTCTTTTTTCTTTTTAAAAGATTTTATTTTTTTCTTTTTTCTCCCCGCAGCCCCCTGGTACATAGTTGTATATTTATTTTTAGTTGTGGGTCCTTCTAGTTGTGGCATGTGGGATGCCACCTCAGCATGGCTTGATGAGTAGTGCCATGTCCGCACCCAGAATCCAAACCAGCGAAATCCTGGGCCGCGGAAGTGGAGTGCGCGAACTTAACCTCTTGGCCACGGGGCCGGCCCCTGTTTTCACTTCTTTTGGGTATATGTTTAGCAGTAGAATTTCTGCATCATATGGTAATTCTATGTGTAACTTTTTGGGGATGCTTTTGGCTTTTCTCTCCAAGAGGAAAGGCAAAATCAGAGAAATGGGACCTGACAATTTATGAGCCATGCAGCCAATCCAATTTGTACCACACAGTCAACACTTGACCTTGTCTTTAACCTCTTCCACCAGCAGAGAAAGGTGAGTGCTATGGGTCCCTTCAACCTCTGGCCTCTCTCCCCAGGGCTGTGCCTGGCTGTCTCTGTGAAAACTGTGAGATGGTGCACTGTGTCAACTCATGAGGCCAGTAAGTGCTCCCGTTTCGGCCAGAATATGAGAAGAGTCGTTCCAGCAGATGGTCCTCATGTCGTCTGTGTGAAGAGAACCTCCTACCTGGAGTGCATCAAGGCCATTGCGGTAAGTCACTGCTGCCTAAAGGAGAGCAGAAGAAAACCCATACCTTCTCTTTCTTTTTCTGGACTTATATTGTTTATTGCTTCAGTACAACATTCTCCCCATGGGAACTAGACCGTGCTATAGAGGAGAAAGAAATAAGCTGAAAACCTGAAAGTACAGGGACTGTAGAGAAAAATATAGGTGCTCTTTAATAGTAAAAAACAATAATAATAATAATAATTAAAAACAAATAGAGAAGGATTCAGTGAAAATGCCTATGGTAAAGCAAAGACAGAATTGCAATGGAAGAGAAATCTATAAAGACTCAGAAAAAAACAAGAAGCTCTAGTGTCACTCTTATTCCCTAACATTGTTTTTGGAATTTCCTGGTACTGCAATCATATATAAAATGCATATGAAGGGAAACAAACAAAATATCAATATTTTCAGATGATTGCATGTTTAGAAAGTATAGTGGAATCAAGAGAAGTGTTACTATAATTATTTATTAATGAATAAATTAGTTTGGTAAAATATATATCACAATTAATGTCATTTTCATATGTCAACAGTTATTAGTTGGGGAAAAATAGCCCGAAATTATCACCTCATTTACTTTTAAAATACTGTACAAAAAAAAAGTTTCAGAAAAAAAAAGTCATATGAGAGATCCATAAGATTCTTATAAATATAATACAAAAGTCTGGGACAGGGGCCGGCCTGGTGGTGCAGCGGTTAAGTGCACACATTCTGCTTTGGTGGCCCGGGGTTCGCCGGTTAGGATCCCGGGTGCAGACGTGGTAGGCGTCCCACATATAAAGTAGAGGAAGATGGGGACGGATGTTAGCTCAGGGCCAGTCTTCCTCAGCAAAAAGAGGAGGATTGGTGGCAGATGTTAGCTCAGGGCTAATCTTCCTCAAAAAAACAAAAACAAAACAAAAGTCTAGGACAAATGAACAATATTTATTAATAAATTAAAACATATACCATATTCCTAGATGGGAAGAGTAAATATCATATACTTGAATATTCTCCCAAAATTAATAAATTTTATATAATTTTCATCAAAATACGGTCTTTTTAAAAGAATCAATAAAATAACTATAAAATCTTAAGAAAAAGCACATGGATGAGAATATAAATAGTATTATGGAAAAGAAAATTAGCTGTGGGTGACTAAGGCCAACCTGAAACTGTAACAGACTTCAATCACAGTGTTATGAAGAACGGGGTCCCGGTGCAGACGTAGAAGACCTGGGAGAGAACAAAATTTGGATGCATTCCCAGCTTCTGTATAAACTTCCATCTGTCTGATTATTTACATGACATAATAGAGATGCAGACCATGGTAAATGTCCAACATCAGGAGCCTGGGGCCCTAGGCTTAATATATTTAGGTAAGATACACACAGATTTAGATAGATGCATGATACGACAAACTTTCCAAACAAACCGCTGAGAAAGGATTCTTTAGCTGGACAACTGGGCAGCCACTTAGAAAAAATAGTCAAGGGAAATTTTTAATCCGTTTACCAAAATAAACCCCCAGCTTGAATCTGGGAGTTGACTCAATCTAACAGAGATGGACATAAGAAGATAAATCACAAAAGTAGACAAATTCGGAAATGTAAAAATTTTAAATCTGTGACAAAGAAAAAAATTTTTAAAGCCCTAAGCCTACAAAAAAATACATTCATATCAACTGTGACAAAACAGTATGTTGTAAAAACTGTATAAAGATGTCATTTAAATTTACAAGAAATGCTTAAGAATAACAAGCTATAAACAAAGCACTCACAGAAAAGAAATTACAGCTAACAGACGAAATAATAAAGGAAAATGCTCACCCTTTTTAATAATTGAAGAAATGCAAATAAAACAATTCTTAAAATAACATTTTATACCTGGTAATGTAAGGACATTTCTTATATGACAGCATTTCTTGCTGGTAGGTTTGCATGAAATTGGTACGCATTGCTACTGTCATTCTACATTTCTACATCATTTCTGGAAAACAATTTGGAAATATTCAGTAAGGGTCATAAAGATGAACACAAACTTTGATTTACTTATTTTTCTCTAATTCATATACAAAGAGAGGAGGATTGATTTGTTACAGGAATTTGACCTTATGCAATTGTGGGAGCTCGTTAAGGAATCTCTATGAGACTATTGTCTCAGCATCTGAGGTTGGAACCTGAGGAGGAGGCAGTCAGGAGTGGAAGATGTGTATAAAGTGGAGAAGAACAAGAAGAACCTGGAACCACAGGCATGAGCTGGAGCCCACGGAGATGGACTGAAACCAGTGTCCATTCTTATTGCTTCTGACCTTGATGGTGCTCACCAGGCCCAGTGGCCTTCTTGGTCCTTTACCTTTATACTAAATCCCTCCCTTTCTTAAGTTGATTTAAGTTGAGTTCTGATACATGCAACTAGTGGAGTACCAACTTTATACATGTTTATATTTATTTTATATAAACACACACATACATATATGTGATGAAAAACAAAACTCAGAGTAAATTTTAAAGATCTTATTGGCTTTATTCAATGATTCATGAATCCGGCAGCATCCAATCCAGCAGGTAGAAAAGAGCTCCAAAGAGCTGTACAAAGAGAGACTTCTATAGGCAGAAGGGAGCAGGAACAAGGAGGTTTTACTAGGCAACAAGGTGGATTGGTTGTGGCAAGGTCATCTTTCTTTAGGGGATGGTGGGCGTCTGTCAGGCCCATGGCCTCACCAGTGCTGATCAGGTGATTCCAGATTGACTAGTTTAAGATTCCATTTCTGGGAGAGGCTGAAACTGTAGTTAAGTTAAGTCTCGATTTGGTGACATGGGACTTAGCATAAGCAACTCCTTTTTCGGCCTATTGTCTTGTTTTTAGCACATATGTATGTACATACACACATATATATGTACATGTGTTGTAAAATATATATAAGAAAAAATGGGGTGGGGAAAAGGAGGCAAATATATAGAAACACAATACTAAATTCAGAAAAAGCCAAATAATGTTAAATGTCAATTAAGAAATGAATAAAAAGAATGATTTCCATGATGAGTAGGGAAATGATCCAACCTCCTTTCCGAGAGGAGGCTGTGAGCTTGCTGCCTCTTGCAGGAAGGAAGGAATCCTTGGCTGACAGATCCTTGAAAAGGAATCTAGATCTGAAAGAGCCTTTGAAAGTCAAAACGTGACTTCTTGAGGAGGAAGTATTGTGCAATTTATTCACTCTCTAATCCAACAGACATTTGTTGAACACCTGCTTCCGGTAGGTGCTGGGATTCAGGAGGACAAAAACAAAAAAAAAACGTAAGCCTTGGTGGAGCTTACATTGCAAACGGGAGGGCGGACAATAAAGAAAGTTTGTCAGATGGTTGACAAGGGCTGAGGAGAAAAACCAAGGGGCATCCAGCGTTCGTGAGTTAGTAGTTAGGAGTGTTGCTGGAGAAAGGCTCACGGAGAAGGTGACATTGGAGCCAACGCGAGGGAGGCGGAGGAGGTCTGAGCCATGCAAGTATCTGTGGGCAGGTGTCCTTGGCAGAGGGCAGGTGAGCCCTCCTCAGAGCGGAGGGGCTCCATCCGTGGGCTGGTCTCTTCTCTTCCAGGCAAAGGAAGCAGACGCTGTGACCATCGATGGAGGTTTGGTGTTTGAAGCAGGCCTGGCCCCCTACAACCTGAAACCCGTCGTGGCAGAGTTCTATGGGTCAAAAAGAGGTGTGTTCTCCCCGGGGACCCAGGTCTCTGGTCTGACACTGCAGCCATGGGGGAGACAGTGACTCGGTCAGCGTTACACATGCAAGGAACAAACTTGCAGGAGCTCTTTGGACTGAAGGAGGCTGTCACCTGTGCTGACCCATGAGGGCTGGATGCTGGCTCTCTGGGAAGCTGTGAACTTTGTGTGTCCTGATGGACATGCCCTTGGTGCTGCTGGAGGAGAGGGGGAGTGCTGTCCAGAGTCCGTCATCCAGTGGGATTGCATCAAAGGAGGCCCGTCACTGGAGACACACGGGCTCTGACAGCCTCTTCCCTGTGCTCAGTCCCCTGCAGGTGCTACAGAACACGGGCCTGTGTCTGTAGTGAGGAGAGGTTTGGAGACAGTCGAAGAGTGGGGCTTTGCCTCCTCCCCATACTTATCCATTAGTGTCATCAGTGTGTGCGTGAGCACAGCCCGCCTCAATTTGACTCCAACTTGCAGGGTCCTGGCAAAATCCTGCGTCTTTCCTCTCACATCTTCACCTTTGTGTCTGGGCTGCAGACAGAGAAGCAGAGAGTGGAGAAAAGCCCTTTGGGAGAAACAGTAACATCACAAGGACTAGGAGCTGAAGCTCTCTCTGAGAGCACTCTGTAGGCCCTGGAAAGCTGGTGCCCTCCCCCCATACTGGCTCATGTCTCCAACGGCTTGGAGGGGCCAGCAGAAAAGGAGCTAGTGTTTATTGACTTGCAAAGGGACAGTTTTCTTTCTCCTGTCAATCAAAGGCTTTTTTCCTTTCCTTTTCTGCCTGCTTACCAGGGGTTGGTGCAGGTCCTAGGATCCCCTCAAGTTCCCCATTGCACACTCCAGAAGGTTAGTAGCGACAATGTGGCATCTTCCTTTGGCCTTTCTTTTTCTCTGCTCCTTTGCAGATCCACAAACCCACCATTATGTCGTAGCCCTGGTGAAGAAGGCCAGCGACTTCCAGCTGAACCAGCTCCAAGGCAAGAAGTCCTGCCACACGGGCCTTGGCAGGTCTGCTGGGTGGAACATCCCTATCGGGTTGCTTCTTCCCTCTGACCCCTTCCAAGAAGGTAAGCTGGCTGGGGCTGTGTGCCTGCAGGCAGGGCTCCGACTCCAGTCGCCCATACGGATTGTATTGGGGCCATACGATCACTGTCAGGTGAACGTGCCTTAGGTGGGGACTTGGGACAAAGGCAAGGGGGGCTGAGTGGACGGAGCCATGAGTTTTTGTGTACTCCAGTCTTCTTGTTGGTTGTGATGACCCAAGGTGAGCCTAGGTGCCCTTTCAGCCCTTGAAAGGTGAAGGCCAGATCTGTCTGTGCTCTGCAAAAGTGCGTCTTTCTGAGTCCAGCCAGCTCTGGAACATGCATGTTTCTTCCGTAACAGGGACAAGGGGCTGCTGGGATCAAATGGAGTGCTGAGCCTGGGCCACAGCTCTGCCCATGTTTGCCCTCTCTTGGGGTTCCCACTTGCCTCAGTGTCAGACTCTGCTGGATGTCTGTGTGGGCAGTTGTGAGGTGGCTGTTGAGATGCCCCCACTCCCCCACTAGGCAAGTTATCCCAACCCACTCCTGTGGGTTCCCGGAAGAGGGATCCCCATGAGCCACCACAGCCCCTTGATCACAGAAGGGGAGAAGGGTGGGTGGGACCATGTCCTGAGGTAAAGGGTGCTGTCAAGGGTTCCTGTTGTGGTTAGAGTTCTGCCCGGCCCCCCTAGAGCCTCTGTGTTTTTAGTTAACAAGATGAGGGGCGCTAGGATGCAACTTGGCTCAGTGTAGGTCAGCAGCTCTTGTGCCCTGCAGTGGAGAGGCAGGGAAGTGTCTCACAGGCTGGAGCCCTTGGCCCATGTTGTGAATGTGATGTCTGAACGCACAGGGACCCCGGTCATCTACTCCCTTGGGCACCCGCACTGTCAGCCACCTCTGGCAGGCTGCACCTGGCCGGCCCATGAATACTCACTTCTTCAGGACAGTCCTGGGAAGTGTGTGCAGCAGACTCATGGGCTCTCACATACAGCCGCTCACTCACACGCATGCACAACCCAGAGGCCCCGGCCAGCTCATGCCCTGAGGTCTGTGTGTCTGTGTTGAGCAGCAGTGGCCAAGTTCTTCTCCAGCAGCTGCGTCCCCTGTGTGGATGGGAAGAAGTTCCCCAGCCTGTGTCAACTGTGTGCGGGGAAAGGGACAGACAAGTGTGCCTGTTCCTCCCAAGAACCATACTTCGGCTATTCAGGAGCCTTCAAGTGAGTGAGACCCCTCTGCTCCTCCCTCTCACACTAAGGATGGGGAAACTAAGGCACACGGAGTAGACAGGGCCTGCCCCGTCCACCTAGAGCATCAGTGTGAAACCCCCGTCCTGAGTGCTTCCCACGACCCACCCTCACTCCTAACCATCCTGAGGAGCAATCTTCTGTGTGGGAGCCCCTCCTGTCTCCCCAGAGTCTGAGATCTGCCTGTGTTGCCCTCCTGGACCAGGGAGGGCTGAGGGGACAGACCTGTCTCTGGGACTCTGGGATCCACAGACACAGGCTGGGGCTCCTGGCCGGGCCAAAGGCCAGGACCTCCTGGCCTGCTTCTTTCTGCCTGAGCATCTCCCCGTGCCAGGGACATGTGCCTGCCTCTCCCCAGCTCCCTCTCAGCCCCCTGAGGGCACCTCTCCATACTCCATGCCTGTAAGAGAAATGGCTACCACTAAAAACTGGAGTGAAATTGGCTAGGAATCCAAGACGATCCAGAGTTTTTATCCTCCATGTAAAAGACTTTAAACTTTTACTTAAAAAAAAAAAATCTGTTGCTATAGGCTGGCTTGGAAGAGGAAGGTGACGGTCCCTCCCCAGAGTGGCCTGGGCTGTGGCTCACGGGGCTCCTGCCTGCTTCCGACCTGGGCTTGGCTGTGGGGATTCACAGCCCCTCACACAGGGCCATCGCCTCTGTGGGGACAGTCAGAAGCCCAGGAAACTGTGGGCAAAGCCCTGTGAGCCAGTGGTCCCGGCAGAGCCTCAGAGGGCTGCATGGGGGAGGGAGAAGCCCGAGTCACAGACGGTGGCCTGAACACAGGTGTCCTGTCCCTCAGGTGTCTGCAGGATGGTGCGGGGGATGTGGCCTTCGTGAGGCATACGACTGTGTTTGGTGAGTTCTGGATGGAGGAAGAATCATGTGGGCCACAGCCTGGCCCGGGGAACTGGTTCCTGCCTGAAAGTTTCCTTCCGTCTAGAGATGGGTGACAAGATCTTTAATGAAACAGGAGAATTTTTGTATAAAAAAATTTCTGTTCTTTTGTACTTTGTTTAGTGCTCAAATTATTCAGTCTATAAATCTACTAAACAAATTTTCTGAGCATTTAAACCATACTTACCAGCTAGTAAGACAACACAAGTTTTAATAATCAAATTCTCTTGTCACCGAAATATCAATTTCAAATTTAATCACATACTCCTGAACACTTCATTATAAATGGCTCCTAAATTCTTCAAACACGCAAATTATTTTAATGATTTCAAAACTTATTAGCACATCTACAATTAAATCTGTTGCAACAGCTTCATTACCATGGGCAAAAAAGTATTTCTTCTCTATTTCTATATTAAAAAAAAAACCCCAAAGAAACTTTCCAGAATTTTGGGCAATTTACCAGAAGCAAACAAAGTAGTATTTCAGACAAGTTGAGGTTACAGAGTCTGGGTTTTTATAACCAATTAAATTTCTGTCAGATACAGACCACACTTGTATCACTCAAGATGTTTAAAACCAAATGTATATTCACTATGCTAAGGTCACTTTTAAAGCAAATGTCTGCTACCTCCATGAGAATTGAGTCCTCGTTTTTACGTGGGCCTAGTTCCTCCCAACCTAGCGTTTCCCTCTAACATGAAATAGAAGTTTAGTGTCCTCTGTTCCCGTGTTCGGCCATTCCCAGTCCTCTGTCCCCTCATTATTACACAATGACCCAGTTCATTAGCATTTTGGCAACTGATGCCTGTTTTATTATCAGTAATTTTAATTAGTGGGGTTATCTCTGGGTTTCATCTTTCAGAATCAAATTGTTCCAAATAATTGTTCTTTCTTCTCGTTGCTCGCGGTACCTGAGCTATTCCAGTGGGCAGCCTCTTCTAACACTCACCCTGAAGTATTTGAAAACATCCTCACTTTCCCAGAGCCACAGGTCGTCCCAGACCCTGCTGACTGACCTTTGCCGAAGGCCACTCGTCTGCTCTTCTACAAGAGCCCTCATTGCCTCTTAAGTAGAAGTTTACGAGGGACCATCCGCTGGGCTTTTGGGGGTGAAAATGAGTGTGGCTGGGCCGCTGCTGCCACCACTGGGCCCTTGGGTGACTGAGGTAGAAAAGTTCTTTCTTTCTGAAGATATTAGATCATATTGATTCTTTTAGTTTAATTCAAACATTACTAAATCGTTTAAAACTTTTTCTTTTTAAAAGATTTTATTTTTCCTTTTTCTCCCCAAAGCCCCCCAGTACATAGTTGTATATTTTAGTTGTGGGTCCTTCTAGTTGTGGCATGTGGGATGCCGCCTCAGCATGGCTTGATGAGCAGTGCCATGTCCGCACCCAGGATCTGAACCGGCGAAACCCTGGGCCACCGAAGTGGAGTGCGTGAACTTAACCGCTCGGCCACGGGGCCGGCCCGTAAAATTTTTTCTTTTAATATAAGGATTCAAAATGTGTTTTCTCTAGGACATATCTAATTAAAATTGTAACCATTCACAAGAGCCCTAATAGTACTCCTTCAATATGAGATTTTTGTCAACCCCAAAGACCTGTATTAGTTTTCTAGGGCTGTCATAACAAAGTGCCGCAAACTGGGTGGCTTAAGCAACAGAATTGTATTGTCTCATAGCTCTAGAGGCTAGAATTCTAAGATCAAGACGTTGGCAAGGTTGGTTCCTTCTGAAGGTTCTGAGGGCGGGTCTGTTCCCTGCCTTTCTCCTGGCTTCTAGTGGTTTGCTGGCAATCTTGGCATTCGTTGGCTTGTAGTTGCGTCTCCCCAAATTCTGTTTTTCTCTTCACGTGACGTTCTCCCTGTATGCATGTCTTGTCTGTGTCCAAATGTCCCCTTTTTTGGAGAACACCAGTCATGCTGGATTGGGGCCCACCCTACTCCAGTAGGACCTCATCTTAACTAATTACATCTCTATTTCCAAATAAGGTCACATTTTGAGGTACTGGGGGTGAGGACTTCAAACATACGAATTTTGGGGCTGACACAGTTCAACCCAGAACACCTTCTAATACCTAGACAAGGGGAACCGAAGAGCCTGTTTTCCTCACAAGGTTTTCTGGTCCTTCTTGTACCTATAGAGTGCCATGGCCGGGCCCCCAGGCCTCCATCCACCCCTCAACCCTTCCATGGCCTTTCCGCAGCAGCCTCTGCATCCAGGGCAGTTGCTGCCTTGGTGGGGGACCTGGGTTTTCCCAGCATGGCGACGTGTCAGCCTCAGACTAGCTGAGACTTTGACGAGTTACCTCACCTCCCTCAGCCTCAGTTTACTCATCTCTAGAATGGGATAATCATGTTCCTAAACGAAAAAGAGTGTGGAGAGCCTTCAGCACAGTCTTTGGTGTGCTGTGAGCGCTCGGAAAACATTTCTGTCACCATTCACATTAGCAGAGCCACAGAGATGGGAGGCAGTCAGAGTGGCCCTGGGCCAAGCACGCCTCCCAGCCCTTGTCTGTCTGTGGTGAGAACCAGTCATGTCATCTCCCGAGGCCTCAGGTTTCTCATCGGTATAAAACGTATTTGGAAAATATTCCCTTTCAGTCCTCTTTAGGTTGTTAAAAAAAAGAATGATTAAAGAAGTCAATTTAGGTGATAGAAACAAACTTTAACACTTCATGAAGTGGACAGTCTCCATTCTAACTGCAAAATGGGGCAGAAGGCAGGGAGCTCTCATAGGATGAAGAATAAAGAGCAAGGAAGAGAAAAACAGAAAATATCTGATTGGTTTGGGGTCATGTGGTCAACCTTGTTTGGGGTGAGAAGGAACAAGGAAATAAGTATAGAGCCCAGAGCTGGCTTGGCATCTGGCGATTGGCTGACGGAATACACTGTGTTTCTGGTCAAGTGGAGCACTTACAGGCAAAAGACGTTGTCTACGTTTTCGTCTGCTGACATGGCATCCCAGGTAGGAGCGGCTTCATCTTGGACCTCGAAAGTTGTTTCAACAAGGTCAGACAGTTGGTGATGCAGTGAGGAGCAGGGACCAGAGCTCATGGCTCGGCCTGCAGTCGGCTCATCTGGGCTTTCCTCCCCTAGAGAACCTGCCAGACAGGGTCGACAGGGATGACTATCAGCTGCTCTGCAGGGACATGGTCCGGAAGCCAGTGGAGGAATATAAAGAGTGTCACCTAGCCCTGGTCCCTTCTCACGCCATTGTGGCTCGAAGCGTGGACGGCAAGGAGGACTTGATCTGGGAGCTTCTTAACCGGGCCCAGGTATCCCCACCCACTGTACTCCCCTCCTGCTTAGGGGTTCCTGCTTGGATTTGGGGCATTTTCCTTAATACCGTCCTAGCCACTCTGGAAGTCCTTCTGGATGTAGGACACAGCAGGACCCACGGCACACATCATCTGCTTCACTGACAAGACACTTAGGCTGTATATGTTATAGACAGCAGAGGCCATAAAACCCTCGCCTAGCATCATCGACCCAGAAGGCCAAAGACTCTTTGCAGAAGACCTTCCTTGTCCCATTTTATTCTTTTCAGTTCTAAAGAAATCCTCAGGATGCAGTGCAGATGCCCCTCCTCCACGAAATGTTCCATTATTATCCCATTGGCCTGTGATCCCTCAGCGGCAGGTACCCGG
Source organism: Equus quagga (assembly GCF_021613505.1). Classification (NCBI taxonomy): domain Eukaryota; kingdom Metazoa; phylum Chordata; class Mammalia; order Perissodactyla; family Equidae; genus Equus; species Equus quagga. The sequence goes on from NC_060267.1 coordinate 168,099,593, forward strand.
CCGTGAGCATTCTCCCTCTGTCCTGCGTTGGTGGCAGTCTCTCCCAGCCAGCCCTCATTCATCACCCTGTCCCATCTCTGTCAGCACTCTCTGTTCAGCACTGGGGATTCAGAGATGAACTAGACAAAGACTTGCCCTTGAGTCGCTTAGAAAGGAATGTGGAAGATACAATGAGTATATTGTACATACAAATGATCACTAGATGAGATGGCACAGCCTTGGGGATGTGGAGTGTGTACTTTGCAGAGGACAGAGGGACTGATTTGCAGGGTATTATATCTGGGAAGATTCCTGGGCCCTGGGGAGTAAGCTGTGTGCACCCCTTGGAAGTGTGGGGGTTTGCCAGAGAAGGCAGCAAGTGACATTTCATGCATAGCCACTGCAAAAGCAAAAAGCAGACAGATACTGGAAAGAGTGTGTGGGTAGGTGTTACCATCAGCTCCCGCCAGGAACTGCTTTGGGGCTGGTCAGTGGGAGTCACAGGCAAAGGGGACTGCTTGAGATCCTTCAGTGCTGGTCTGGGCTGGGAGCCAAGCCCAGGACTCCTGACCTTCAGGCTTGATGGCAGGGTCCCAGATCACAAGCCGCTCCAGAATAGAGACCACTAGAGACACTCTGGGCAATCAGAGAGCCACGAATGAGGCAGTCTTCAAGGACTGCCCTGGGGGAACATAGCACTGGAGAGGGGCAGCTGCCTGGCACACGGTGACCTGTACCCCATCCTACAGACCTGGGGGCAGCCCCTGGCAGTTTCCCTGAGACTCAAAGGTGGACAAGCTGGGGTTTGAGTAAAGCGTTCCTCGGACAGAGACTCGGGCCCCCTGTGAGCATAGGGACTGCCGAGGGCCTTGGCCACTGTCTTCACTCTCAGGTGCTCATATTTCTCACCCTTTCTCTTTTCCTGTCTGGTGTGGGGTTTGTTTTCCCTTTATTTCTCTATGCCAGCCTCCTTCCTTCACTGTTTCTTTTATCCTTTGAACAGGAAATTTTTGGAAGTGACAAGAATTTAGCATTCCAGCTCTTTGGCTCTCCTTATGGGAAGGACCTGCTGTTTACAGACGCCACCCTTGGGTTTTTAAGAGTCCCACCTAAGATGGATGCCAAGCTGTACTTGGGATATGAATATTCAGCTGCCATTCAGCATCTAAGGAGAGGTATGCAAGGTCCTGGGAGGGCAGCACACAGGATGGGGGCCATAGAGGCTTTCCTGGTGCCTGCAGGCCTCACCCAACCTTCACTGGCCTGGGAGCCCAAGGGCGCTACCAACTGCGTTGGGTTAATGAAGGGATTTTCTGCTGAGCTGGGGAAAAGGCCTGAATTTTGAGACCACAAAAGGGTTTTCAGGACCTTCTGATTACAGACACTTGAAGTAATGATGGTTCTGGCTCCCTTGTATTAACCAGGGTCAAGTTTCCCTGAGGCAGTTCTGTTTGAATGGGAATATAGCCCATCCTAAACTGAAGTGGGAACGTGGCCTCTGCCACCATCAGGAGTGGAAATAGAATTTCAGAAGGTTTTAATCCAGCTCCTGCCTTCCTCTGGATCCCTATGGTTCATTTCTTCCTTCCTTCTTTCTTTTTTAAAATTCATTTAGTCATCAGCCAATAGTTATTGAGTATTTACAAGAGCCACTGTGTTAGGCCTGGGCATACAGTGGTGAGCAGAGACATTGGGTAAGGGGAGAGCAAGCAGGCCCTTCCAGAACAGAGCCCGTGACTACCACCTGGGAATGCTTCCTGGGTGGGAGAACCCCATCCTGTAAGAGAAAACCCCTGAAGGCCCTGAGCTGGGCTGGTGCTCAGAGGCCTCCCTGGAGGTGGTGATGCCTGAGCAGGTGAGTTCAGGAGGGAGGGGAGTTGCTCTGCCTTCCCTGCTTTTTCTGAGAACCGAGTTCCCCATTTCTCTTGGGGGTGATAGGCAGGAATGAGTGGTGATGTGGGCATGAGATATGAGAACTCAGCTGCTGTCAGTAGGGACTCCATCGGGCAGCCATTAGCCAGTGGCACTAAACCCCCAGACCCATCTTGGGTCTTCCTTTGGATGCCTGGCTCTTCTTCACTCATCCCAGTTGTGGAAGACCCCCAGAGGGTGCTCTGGTGCTCAGTGGGCCAACATGAGAGGACCAAGTGTGACGAGTGGAGTGCTGTGAGCGGTGGCGCCTTAGAGTGCACCACAGAGGAGACCACTGAAGACTGCATCGCTGCCATCGTGGTAAGCAGGGCCCCACTCCACAGCTGAGCTCAGACACACAGACACATGGCCTTTCTGCCCCCTTCCCAGATGCCTTCCTGTCAGCCTTGCGGCTGAGATGCATCTGTTGTGTGCTGCCCCCCACCCTCCAAAGCCCCACCCTACTCCACCCAACAGGCCCCTCCAGCTCAGGCTTGGTAGAAACGCAGAGCCTGCCCAAGACCCAGACTCCTTTGGTGATCAGCTCTGGAGTCCAGGGAGCCCTGAGGGGCATCCTGCCTAGGAGCTGCAGGAAGTGGGGTGTCATCCCAGGGGGTGGTCGGGGCCCCTTTGGATGGTGAGGGCAAATCAACCTTCTCAATCCTTTAGTCATGACTTTAATATGTTTTCTGGTGATAAAAATATTATGTGCTGGGGGCCGGCCCGGTGGCGCGGTGGTTAAGTTCGCACGTTCCGCTTCTTGGCGGCCCAGGGTTCGCCAGTTCAGATCCCGGGTGTGGACATGACACCGCTTGGCAAAAGCCATGCTGTGGTAGGCGTCCCACGTATAATGTAGAGGAAGATGGGCATGGATGTTTGCTCAGGGCCAGTCTTCCTCAGCAAAAAGAGGAGGACTGGCAGTAGTTAGCTCAGGGCTAATCTTCCTCAAAAAAAAGAAAAAATTACATGCTGGAGGAGAAACGAAAAATAAATAAAATCATTCACAACTTCATAACTCGGAGATCATCACCACATAATTTCTGAGTTATGAAGTTGTGTTGTTATTAACTTTCTATTTCTCTATGAGCAGATAATATTTTTGTGACTAGAAAAAATAAATTTATAAATAAAAGGATGAAAAACTGACAAACTTAGGAGACATACAAACTTTGTTAAGAAAGAGGATCCTAATTTTGGTAAATCTCTCTGGCACAAACCGATAAGATTAAGATCTTGCAATTTATACAGTCTCCTAAATTTGTCAATAATAAGGATTAGATGAATTTGAGTGCTTGTAACATTGCCTGGCATATAGTAAAGAGCCAATAAATGTTAGCTATTGTTATTATTAAAGTCGTGAGCACAGTTGGTGAGCACTTTTTTAGGTAATGAATTCACTTAAAATATGATTTTAATGGCTGCATAATATTTCATCAAATATTTCTGCCTCAATTTATTTAACCAATTTCTAAATGTCTATATTTGGATTATTTCCAAATCTTTTGCTATTATAGATAATATGGTAGGCTTGGTAGAAACGCAGAGCCTGCCCAAGACCCAGACTCCTTTGGTGATCAGCTCTGGAGTCCAGGGAGCCCTGAGGGACATCCTGCCTAGGAGCCTGCCTAGGATTGAAGATTTTTGTTCTATAACCATCAATATTTCTGAGTTCATCTTTAATAGTCATGACAGCTAGTATTTCTGGAGTTCCCTACTGTGTGTCAAGCATGTTTATGAGCTCTTAACTTTCATTAATTCATTTAATCCTCACAATAAGCCTATGATGTATATTTATCACCCATTTTATGGATGAAAAAAATGTATATAAAGTAGTTTTTAGGGATGTGTCCTTTGGAGTAGTCAGATCCTGGAGACTGTGTGGTTTTGTGGTTACAAACAGAAGTTAAGGAATTAAACTGCCTGAATTTAAGTCTTAGTGACTATTTATCAGGCAAATTATTTAACCTCTCTCTGCTTCAGTTTGCTAATGTATAAAGGGGGAGAATTATAGTACCCACCTTACTGGATTCTGTAAGGAATCCCTGAGGTAATCACTGTGAAGTGGTTAGAAAGGGCCTGGTCCACTGTAAGGGCTTGATAAGTTTTTGCTTCTATAGTTACTACTGTTTTAAGTGAAAAGTGTGTGTGTGTCTGTGTGTTTTTGTCTCGATGACCTTATCTAAGACTGTAAGTGTACTTATTTTGCTCTGTTGTTGGAAAATTTCATTGATTAAAATAACAAGTTAATTATTAATAAATTATTTAATTAGAGAAATTAATTATTTATTGACAATCTTTGCTGTGCTGGGGCTCTGAGTATAGTGCTAATGGGGTTAGGGGAACAGAATTAAACACCATCATGTGGAAGAAAACGTGTTCCACGGAAGCATATTAAATATGTTCCCTGAGTCTGGCCATGTGGATTTTTGAGTGACAGTGGTCACAAAGCAAGTGTGGTGAGACATGTCCAGTACTCAGCATTGGTTTCATGAGGGGACACAGAGAGGGCCAGGGAGCATGACATGGGTTGGGCTCTTGTTCCTGGGTCAATGGGCCAAAAGCATGTCCAGTTTTGCAAACCCCATGTTTATGTGGCAGAAGCTTTGGGTGATCCATGATTGGGTTTATCACAAGGACATGTGACATGAAGTCAACAAGATGGAAACCTCTGAGGGTCAGTGAGACAGGATCACAGCCTCACTGTTGTGCTACTGATTTATTTCTTAACTTCAGAAAGGAGAAGCTGATGCCGTGAGCTTAGATGGAGGATTCATCTACACAGCGGGCAAGTGTGGTCTGGTGCCTGTCCTGGCCGAGAACTACAGTAAGTGGTTTATTCACTCTGGGCCACGGACATAGAAAGATGAAGAAATAATTTAGTTCATTGTTGAGATAATAGTAACTATTTTTGGAATGTAGGGAGCTAGTAGATAACATCTCCCTTCCCCAGAGTCAGAACCAATTAAGATACAGACATAGGAGTTAGGCAGAAAGAGACCAGAGTAACAACTTCGTTACTAAAAGAATGATGTTGGAGGGCATGGTACAGAGCAGGCCACCTGGCTTGCCAAATTGCCTGTGAACTAGAGTTGCCCACTAATTCAGGAGAACACGTCTCTTGGCTTACCCCATGGCTGAGGGCGGAGGAAAACGCATTTTGTCATAGGTGAGAAGATTTAAACCAGCCTCTCCCCGCTCTCTTCAGTAGAGAAAAAGGGACTGAGCCACAAGTGCCTGGATCCTTTTGTGAAATTTACTAGACCGAAATTAACTCACTCTGGCTACACTGGAAGATTGAGGGGTGGGGCCACAAGGTCATGGTCTTTGGTGAGGATCCATCCACTTGAAAAAATAAAGCTAGGGGAAAAGTGGATTTCACCCATATCATTTGTTAGACGCCTCATCTGCTAGGCATCTATGTTATCCTTTAAAGCAAACCAACTCTGTGAAGTAAATAGTGGTATCTCCATTTTACAGGTGTAAAAACTAAGGCTTAGAGAAGTTGAATGATGTGTCCAAGATAGAATAAAGACTGCTTCCAGGTCTTTCTGACTCCATGGACTGGTTCTTTCCCCTCCAACATAACAAGAACATAATGATTGCTTACCATAGTGCAGAGCTCTGAGGGGAAGGAAGGATGTGAGGATGACTTGAACCACACAGTGAATGTGGAAAGATCTTTGGCAAGATCTGCAGTGGTCTCTGCTCCCCTGCTTTCAGCAAGCATCTCATTTCCTTTCTCTGTAGCTTCCTGAGTGTTGGGGAGATTCTGGGATGGAACTTAATGTTCAAATGGCAAAGATCGGGGGAGAGGAGGATGGCAGAATCTTGGCTTGTTGATGACCAATGACCAACTGCTTAGTTAGTGTTTCTCCTCATTTCCTGACTCTTGAGATTGAGAAGCTCATGACACTGGACTGAGTAATGTGAGAGTTTAATGCCATGTACCTTGATTTTTTAATTTTTCTTTTTTAGTGCCTACAGATGGCAATGAGCAGCTTGGGTCTAAGTGTGTGCATACACCCGTGGAAGGTGAGTCAGATCAGTAACCCTGGGACTCAAAAATAAAGGCCCATTGTTGAGGAGAGGGTGAAGAAAGGCTCAGAAATAAACAAAAGTTACTAGAGTTCTAAAAAACAAACAAACAAACAAAAAGGAGATGCCACAGTTAATTGTAAAGGAGCAAAGCTTCATGAAGCTGTAATAGTAATTACTATTTGTAGGTGCTTTATAGTAGATCAAAGACTCCTGCTTGCACTATTCCCGTTTACTCAGCACTCCTCTGGTATGTGGGTATCACTGTCCCGTGCTTTGTAGATGGGGAAAGAGAGGCTCAGGGACTGTGTGACTTGCCCAGGGCCACACAGCCAGGATGTGGCCGCACCTGGGCTTGAGAAGAGGCGGCGCCGTGCCTGGAAACCCTGTCCCCTTCCTGACACACCACACTGGTCCTTGTCACATGCTGCCTGCCCTTCTCTGGATGAAGGTCAGCACCGGGGCAGGAGCCCGTTCCTGACATTTCTGGGGCTGAGTGGAGGCCTCTCAAGAGAAGGAGATTCATAGATGCTGCTAATGAACAGGAGGAGGACAATGAAATCAATCCTGTAGCTTTTAGCAGCTGGATTTGAATAGCAGGGGAGTCGACTCGTCTTTAGAGTATGAGGCCAGGTGACAGGTTCTCCCATCTGTGTCTCCACATGGGCAGAGAGGGTCTGTATCTGTCCCTGAAGTACCTAATCCTGGGCATTAGCGAGAACAGTGGTTCTCTATCCAGTGTGGTGCCTGGACCAGCTGCCTCAGCATCACCTGAGAACTTCTTAGCAATGAAAGTTCTTGGGCCCCATCCTGGATCTACTGAGTCAGAAACTCCAAGGATGGGGCCACTGCCCTGTGTTTTAACAAGTCCTCCAACATTAAGATTTGGAAACCACTGTGACAGAGGATCCTGAGATGGAAACAGGTGCTCCCTTGGGTCTGGAGTTTTTTAGGAGCCAGGCGAGCTGGGGGAGTTGGGCGCATTTGGCACACCACAGTACAAGCAGCGTCTCTGTTCACTGCCTAGCACCTGGTCAGAGGCCCTGCATTGCCCACCCTCCACAAAGCCCTGTGGAGTGCGAAGCCGCAGCAGCTCCCCTTTGTTTGCAGCAGGACTCAAGCCCTGGGGTATGCTGTCCTACTCCCCTCTCTGCTTTCATGGCCAACAGTCTTCTCTGAGTTGTGACTTTGTCCCCAACCCTAAGGGCCGGCATTTCATCAGCCCTGAAGTCTATTCTGATTATAGATTACATGAAGTCTGAAAGAACTCCAACTGCTGCAAGAGTGGTTGAAATTTCCAGGAACTGCAGTGATATGCACACGTAGGTCAACAAGGACCCTGGAAGACAGTTCAGGGGGGCTGACTGTGATGGAGAAGGGTAGATCTGAGTAGAGATGGAGAGGCTTTAACCCCAAAGCCACACTCAAGTCCATGAACCCACCCACCCACTCTCTCACACACACACACACACACACACACACACACAAAACAGATGATAATAATTAATGCCCTTTGTGCAGAAATAGTTACACCTCAAGAAAGACACTGTAATAGTACTTGGCTACTGGGATGGTGTAATAGAGCACTGCTGGGGAGGCATGGGCTTGCTGCGGCCTCAGGAGATTGTACTTAACCAGAGAGGGGTTCTGGGGCTGCTTCTGCCACTAGCAACATGGCTGGCAACCAATCGATGTAAACTCCCCTTCCCGTTCCTAATGTACAAGATGCTCACATTAGCATATCTGATCCCCCTAAATAGCCCTCTGGGGTGGGTATCACTGTCACCATTTTACTGAAGAGAAATTTACAATCGTAGATGCGAAGTGACTTGTCTGAGGTCATTTAGGAAGTGACTGGCGAGGCAAGTCTTCCAACTGTCATGTTGACTCTGAACTTTTCCAGGCTTGAATATATAGAGACATGAACCTCAATAGCAGGAAAGAGAGTGTGTGTGTGTGGGGGATGGCGGTGGTGAGCCACATTATCTTCTAATTCTGAAGATTTATGATTCTAATCTTATGATCAATTCAGCTTTGCAGTTTAGGCCTTACTCAATAAGTACAATTCGGTTACATAATATTGGGATAGAAATAGATAAAATATCAATGGTGTTCCCATTAGAATCAGGAGCTAGACAAATAGGCTGTCTTCCACCAAAGATATTCAGCATCATTTTGGAACTGAATGCAGTAAGATAAGAAAAAGAGATTTGTTTTAATATTGGGGAAAGAAAGAGAGATTAAATTGTCATTATTAGAAAATGACATGATTGTAAACCTATAAAATGAGAGACAATTTTAAAAAAGAAGTCATGAAAGCTCCTTCTTTTGGACTTCTAGTCAACAGAAATATGTAACAGGTGCACACTCATATATACAAAGACATATAGATAAGTGGGTTGTAATAAGGAGAAATGGGTCACAATGTAAATGCCCACCAGGAAGGGAACTATAAAATAATCCATACAGTGGGACATAACTTAGATCCAACCAATAAATAGAATGAGATAGCCATATCTATTTCTACTGAATCAAAAGGTATCCACAATATATTCCTTAGGAAGAATAAAGCAACTCGCAGAAAAGAATGTATAGCAGGATTCCATTGAAAAAGTATGAAGTTTGTGTGTCAATATTTGTGAATGGATGTATGTAGACATATCTGGAGAGCAGTAGTGTCAGTCTGTTCGGCCCAGTACCTAATAATAGCAGTTGTTGGGAGGGTCCTCTGCTAGAGTAAGGTGAGGGCTTCAAGCTATTCCCCCTCTCCTGGGAAAGTGGCCGGCAGAGGCTAGCCTCAGCAGCTCTAGAATACATTTTTGGAGGGCCCTGGAGCTGTTGAAATTGCATCTTGGAATCTTTGTTGCAAGGTTACTACGTCGTGGCAGTGGTTAAGAAATCAGATGCCGACCTCACCTGGAACTCTCTGCAAGGCAAGAAATCCTGCCACAGTGCCGTTGGCACTTCTGCAGGCTGGCACATCCCCATGGGCTTAATATACAACCAAACTGGGTCCTGTAAATTTGGTAAGTGTGTTCTGGGAGGTGGTGTGGCAGCCCCTTCCTTGGGCCTGTGCCTGTGTAGGGGGAGAAATTCAGTTCAACGAATGGCAAGGAATGGCATAATTGGGTGGTGGTGTCAAGGGCTGGACAGACATTGTGGGCAAGCTTCGCGTCTTCTTGGGCAGGTCCTTCCCTTTCTGCTCACCTCCTTGCTTCTGCAGGGAGTGGCTTGGCCCAAAGGGCAGATCTCAGGGAATAACCCTATTCTTTATCAGGGAACAAGCCTGGGGTTGCAAAGCAAGAGTGGGGTGTATGTGTGTGCACGTGTGTGTGTGTGTGTATTGTTTTTCCATATAAACTGAATTGGCTGCTTTGGTAAAATTGAAAACCTTACACCAGCAAGTCCTTTAGCTTTCCCTTGCATCCTCATCTTTCTTAGATTCTTATGCTAGTCATTTCAGCAACACTCTCGCCAGTACCTAAAAGACTCCTGCTCCCCTGCCTTCCCCAGCCATCTGACAAGTCCCAGTCCTGCATGAACCCCATTGCCTGTTCTCTTTGCCCTCTGCACCTGAGCAGCTGAACATGGCTGGAGAGAGTCACAGGGCAGTTCATTCCGCTGGAGATGCTCCAGCTGCTGGCTTCAGTAGGCCCCTGGAAGTCATGAGCAGCCCCACTGTTTCTCTTCTCCACACCCCCACACTTCCCAATAATTATCCTAATGACCTAACTGCCCACACACCTCCATCCCACATCCGTATATCACTTCCTCAGCAGATGATCTCATCTGCACCTGCAAGAGACCATTGAAACTGTTCCCCCTCAACATCCCACCGCCAAAGTCTTGGGCCTCCTGAGGGCTGCGTCTGCTTGGCCTCTCTCCACAGACCAGTGGATCCCTCCACCTGCACTTGGGTGTCAGCCCCTGCCTTGCTCCCCTCCCCAGAGCCTCATACCCTCGGTTACTTCTTCTCCCTCTGGTATATCCAAACAATTTCTTTCAACATGTACACACACTCAATGTCTTCTACCTTCAAAAATCTTCCCTCTCTCAATATTCTCCTCTAGCTCCTGCCTTCTTTCTCCTCCCCTTTACTGCAAGATTTCTTAAAACCATGGTCTGAACCACTCACCTCCCACTCACTCCTCCACTCGCCGCCCTCTGGCTTCTCCGCATCATTCCACAGAAAGAACTCTGGTCAAGGCAACTGGTGACCTCCGTGTTGCTCAACTGGAAGAATGTGCTCCAGTCCATTTCTCCATGAACTCTCTTTCTTCAAATCACCTTGGAACACTATCTCCTGGTTTTTGTGAAAACACACTGGCTTGGTTTTTCTCCTACCCCTACCAAGACCCCCTTTCCCAACCTGGTTAATGAATGTTTGAGTTACTTAAAGCAACTTTTTTCCCCTCTCTAAACTCAATCCTCAAGCACTCACTTCCATGCCTACAGCCTCGATTACCATCCATACAAATATTACATGTACAAAGCTAGGCACATAGCGAGCACCAGATAAATGTTTGCTGCTATCACTATTATTAATATTATGTCTATATGTTGATAACTGTCAAGTTTTTATCCTAGCATAGATCTCTCCTTGACCTCCAGACCTGTACCTATTGAACTGCCTATTTGACACGATCTGGTTGGGTATCCCAATCGCATATTAAGTTTAACCTGTCCAAGATGGAATGCATCCTCTCTGGCAAGCCTGGTCCTGCTCCAGAGCTGCCTAGCTTTGTGGAGGAGCTACAGTCCATCCACTTGTCCCAGCAGGAAACCGAGCCATCATCCTCCACATCCCATCCATCACTAGTGAGGTCGAGTTCTTCCTGCTCCACCTCTCTCCCTTCCCTTTGTGCTACTCTAGTCCAAGCTGCCCTCATCTCCCCTGGATGACTGCAGTAGCCTCCTGCCTGCACCTCACATTGCCAGACCAATATTCACAAAGTGCAGATCTAACTATATCCTGCCCACTACCTCTGGTCCTGCATTATCTACAGCCCTTCAGAAGCTCCCCAACTCTCTAGGAATAAAGAAGAAAATCTACGCAAACATGTAAAAGGTGGTCTGGACCACGCCCCTGCCCCATTCACTCTTGTTCTGGGTGGTCCAGCCCCATTAAGCTCTCTGTGCATTTGCCCCCCACACCCAACCCCTGCCCTAGGCTTTTGCAGATGCTGCTCCTTTTCTGGAAAGCTCTTGTCCCTTCGTCCTTCACTTGGGTAATTCGTATTCACTCTTCCTCTCTTGACTTTGAGGCTTCTCCCTGAGCCCCTGGGTCTATACTGGGTTCCTTTATCTGCAGCTTGTGGAACCATATTCTTTTCCCCAGAGCACAGGGGGAAACACAAATTCACTGGTGATTGTTGCCTGGTAGACTTGGGTTCCAGGAGGGGCTGGGGCCTGTACGATTTTCTCCACGTGCTGCCTGGAGCCCAGCACAGGGCTTGGTGGCTGGGCCTCTCAGGTGCCTTCTTGGACTTGGAGTCACGATGGCTGACCTTGTAAAGCAGAGCAGGGGCAGCGGAGGTCGGAAAACATGGGACAGGTTCAACCAGCCAGGACTTCCGTTTTCGTCCACTCTCTCAGGGTTAAATCTGTGTCTGTCCTTCCACACCACTGCTGCGTGCCAGGATGGGGTGGATGTCTGTGAGCTCCCAGACCCTTGTCCCAACTTCAGCCCATTCCCCTTTACTTTGCTCCAGCTGCAACCTTTTCTTTATTCCTTAAGGTTCTTGTTTCTAATAATATGATACTAAATACCCAAATGTGTCTTTATGTCATTCAGGCAATTCTAGGGACAAAATCTGAGGCTTTCTTGCTAACACAGGCAGGAAGTGCTGACCTCCTGTGTCTTCTGCACAGATGAATTCTTCAGTCAAAGCTGTGCGCCTGGGTCTGATCCGGATTCCAGTCTCTGTGCTCTCTGCAGCGGCGGCAGCAATCCAGCCCACACGTGTGCTCCCAACAGCCACGAGAGATACTACGGCCCCAGCGGGGCGCTCAGGCGAGTAGTGTCTGTGCCCCACCTTCCTCTTTGGCACCAGCCCAGTGATCTTCTTGTCCTTTCCTCACCCCAGCATGTGGGTGCTGCATTTAGGAGGAGCCAGAAAACAGAAGTGCAAATTCCCAGGGGCTCTGAGGACTCAAGTCCAGCCCCTTTCTGGAGTACTCTCCTGCAGACGTGCTGACTTTGGGCCTCAGGGGAGAGGCAGGGATGATGCGTGCAGGGTCCCAGTGCTGGCTCTACTCTTGCTCTTTTCTTCTGCGTGATGTCGGACATGTCATGGAATCTTTCAGAGCCCATTTAAAATCAGAGGGCACAGGACATGTGCTTCCTACATCTGGCTGATGAGTGCATTTTAATAGATATTCCTGGGCTCCTCCATCCATTCGAGAAAGACTTACTGAGCACCTAGTCGGTGGCAGGCACTATTCTAGGTAGAGGGGTTACAGCAGCGACAAGACACACACGGCCCTGTACCCCTGAGCCCTGGGGGGAGAGAAGGACAGTAAACCTCTCAAAGAGGACAGTCACTTCCGACTGCAGTGAGTGCTACAGAGGAATGGAGGGGGGTGATGTGGCCATGACTCGAGTAGGGACAATTTTGGACACTGTGGTCAGGGACGGCCTCAGCAAGCAGAGGGATCATGTGAACTGAGGAGTAAATATTGAGAGGGAGACAGGCCTGAGAAAATCCGGGCAACTCCATTTTTCCTTTTGGAAAAAAAGCCAAAACCTTGCTATGTGTTATTTGTGTCTACTCTTTCTCTCAGACCCCATATCTGGCCCATTATCAAATCATGTTGCCTCTACCTGCAAAAGATAACCAGAATTGACCTCATCACCCATCTCCACTGACACCACCTTGATCCAAACCATCATCATTTCTCTCCAGATTGTTATAATAGCCCCCTCACAGGTCTCCATGCATCTGTTCTCTCCTCCTCCCCCACCACGATCTATTCTCAACACATCAGCAAGAGCAAGTCTGTTAAAACATAAATTACAGCATCACATTTCTCTGCTTAAAGCCCACCAGTAATTTCTCATATCACTCAGAGTAAAAGTCAGGGTCATTCTTTGACCTATAAGACCCCTCTGTGATCTGGGAAGGCCCTTTGTGACCTCCTGTCCTTCGTCTTTCCCCGTTGCTCTTCTGCTCCAGCCATCTTGGCTTACCAGCTGTTCTTTGAAGACATCAGGCACCCTTCTGCCTCAGGGCCTTTGCACTTGTTCTTGCCGCCATCTGGAGTGCTCTTTCTCCTCATGTCATCATGGTAATTCCCTCATTTCCTTTAGGACTTTTTAGGGAAGTCTTTCGTGGCCACTCCATCTATAATTTCATGTGCGTGCGTACACACAGACACATACACACATCTTTGCCAATATTTCATATCTACTTTTCTTGCTTTATATTTTCTTTAGCATGTGTCACTCTCTAGAATACTATACATTTTGTCTACTTATCTTGTCTAATGTCTTTAATAAAATGAATAAGGATGCCTTTGGTTGCAAATGAAAACTCATGTGAACCACCTTAAGCCAAGGGAGAAGTTTTAACAGGTGCTCTGGGAGCTTCCTTGTAAGCGCTGAGACCTGAGCCTCGGGAACCAGCCAAGATACTTTAAGGCAAGGGTTGCCAGATAAAATTCAAGATGTCCAGTTAAATTAGAATTCCAGAAAAACAATGAATAAGTTTTTAGTATAGTCTTGTGTCGCTTAACAACGGGGAAACGTTCTGAGAAATGTGTGCTTAGGAGATCTCATCATTGTGCGAGCATCACAGAGTGTACTTACACAAACCTAGATGGTATAGCCTACTACATACCTAGGCTATGTTGTATTAATCCTAGGGGACCACTTTTGTATATGCGGTCTGTCGTTGACTGAAGCGTCATTATGCAGCACATGACTGTGTGAGGGGACACACTCTGCTGCTTCTCTCTCTCTCTTTCTGCACATCAGCCTCATTTTCTCATTCCCTGCAGAGTGGTTTTCTCTATTTCTCAGTCTACATGAAGGGAAATGTCTGTGACCAGCAGCCCCAGCGCTGGCGCAGCTCCTCAGTTATAAAGAAGCAGTCAAACGCAGACCATAATGTATTAGTCCTAATTCCCAGGAAATGGGATTGTCAGCCCAGTTCAGGTGAAAGTTTCCTACTTACACAACTCATGCAGTGACTTTGCATTGTAAAGTTGTAGCTGCCTTGAGTGTGACCAGGTGAATTGAGGGGGTTGGGGGGCAGGAGTCAGTTCTCAAAAAAGTGTCAGAGCTTGGTAGATCAAAAGAGAGCCAAGAAATTTTAAATAAAATTTTACAGAAGGAATTTTGTCTTCCTAGATATAAAAATCACATTATAATACTATATAATATTGTAATACTGTGATCAACACAGGCTGGTTATGGTAAGTGCAATATTCCATTTAGGTGATTGGATGAGTGGGGGCGAAAGGGGCCCATAACTGAGGGCAGTGTGGGATCAAGGCAGGGCTTATTGTTTTTTAAAAAAGAAAAGAAGTGTGAGTGCTGATGAAGAGAGCCCAGTGAACAGGGAAAGGCTCCAATTATCTAAGAGAAAGAGGATAGCTAAAGCGGAAAGTGTCGGAGAGTGCAGGCAGGGTGGGATGCAGAGCAGGGAGACGCTTCTGCTGGGAGGGAGACCTTGCTTCCTTCTTTGTACCTGGAGGGCGGGAGAAGAGCACTAGAGCCTGGGTCTGGCAGTTTTGGCAGAGGGATGCTGAAAGAAAGCTCATGTAATGATTTCTATGTTTTCTCTGAGAAGCAGGAGCACATGTCAGAGTGAGTGTTGGGGAGCGGGTATGGGGAGACACAGAGGTTTGCAGGGAAGTGGGAAAACATTTTGAACTCATTACAGAGTGGGGAGCTGGCTGTCACAAGCAGTGGTTCTCACAGTGGAGCACAAATCAGAATTTCCTCCAGGGCTTGTTAAAACACAGATCGCTGGTCCCCCCACCCCTGCCCTACTCCCCGCTGAAGAAGTTTCTGATCCAGTGGGTCTGGGTTGGGGCCCGAGAATGTGCATTTCTAACAAGTTCCCGGCTGGTGCTGATGCTGCTGGTCCCGGCCTTGAGAAGCACAGGTCTAGAGCAGAGAAAGGCAGGCAGGAACCTCAGGTGAAGTTAATGGTCGGGAGGCCTGTGATACCTCACTGCTGCGGTGTGGACACACCTGAGGCAGATGGTCGTGCTCGTTCAGGGCCGGGAATGCATGAAGGGGAGGGGTAAAGGAAGAAATAGGGCCAGGGAGCTGAGGGGACTTGAATGGGAGTAGCTGATCCTAGCTAAGGAGAGAGGGATCTGAAGTTAGGAGAGAGAGAAAACTGGAGAGCTGCTCCTGGTAATTAACAAGTAATATCAGTTTCCCACTGCCTGAATGTCATAAAACCAATTTTTAATGTGCTCAACATTTCTCATAAAGAATGCACCTTAAACACAGAGAAACATTTTTCAGGGAATTATGAGTGACCAAATATCTAGTGAAGCACGTTAACTTTTATTAAGGCTGAATAGACGTATAGGTGTGACAAGACTCCTTCAAAATCACATCTTCCCTGCTGATTTTAATCTCTGATGTGAGTTTTGATCCAACCAGAGTCATCCTTGAATATCCCTGTTAATAGGAGAACACAAACATCTCTGGAGAATCAGATCAGTATTTAAAATGAGGAACCCAACAATGGTTATCTGCAATGGAAACTAAAGGAGCGGATTTCTTTTCCTATTCCATTTACCCTGTAATTCCCAGGACAGCTGGGCCTTACAATTGTGTGTGCAGAAGTGGTCAGTGTTAGATGTGGCCCGTGGCCCAGGTGGAGGGGGCGTGAGCTCTCGGCGATTCCCTCTTGGCGTCTTTCTCTCCCACTCCTTGATCCTCCCCACTGAGCTGACCCTCGCTGTGCAGGTGTCTGGTTGAGAAGGGAGATGTGGCCTTCGTGAAGCACTCCGCGGTCCTGCAGAACACTGACGGTACGCGCCTGCACTGTCCTCTCCTCCCCTGGAAAAATCTGAGGCTCTCACAGGAGATCACTCCCCATCGGGCAACGAGGGAAGTTTATTAACTCTACCAGATTCCAGTGACTTTGGTTCTAACGTTTTTTATTTAGGGAATGAGAAAATTCTTCACATCTGGTCAGACTTGATAGGGTTATTTATCACATTGGCCTTGAGCTCAACCCACAAACACACGAGGCCACAGTGCGTATGAGCACATCTGGCTCTCTTGATTTATAGGCATTCTTTATATATTCTGGATACAAATTTTTGTCAGCTGTATGTATTGAGAATATCTTGTCCCTCTCTGAAAAGCCTGGCTTTTCACTTTCTTAATGATGTCTTTTGATGAACAGACATTCCTAATTTTAATATAGTTCAATTTATCAATCTTGTCCTTTCTGGCTAGGGCTTTTACCGGTCTGGTTAGAAAATCTTTGCTTTTAACAGGACCAAAAAATCACTAACCAGAAAGATTATGAATTTGTGAGTTGATGAATGTTTCTCTTCTGTTTTATTTTGAAATCTTAATTGTTTTATTTCTCTGTGATTCTCTGTGATTCTCCCAGACACTGGTGGTCGGTCACATTCCCCAGTGAGGGTGCCTTGACCAAAGCTGTCAGCTATGGCTGACCCATTCTCTCTCCTTAGGAAAGAACCCTGAAGCATGGGCTAAGGATCTGAAGAAGGAAGACTTTCAGCTGCTGTGCCTTGATGGTACCAGGAAGCCTGTGACCGAGGCTCAGAGCTGCCACCTGGCCAGAGTCCCAAATCATGCTGTGGTCTCAAGGCAAAATAAGGCAGATTTTATTCGCAGAAGGCTCTTCAACCAACAGGTACGGGCACCCAGGGGGTCCCGTCTGCACGCCCCAGCTGAGTGCTCAGTTCACTTGCAGAGCTGAAGGGACACACCCCGGCCCAGGCTCACACTCTTTCTCCCTGGGCGCTAGAACTTGATTCTTGCAGCTCTGCCTCTGAGGAAAGCGGAAAGCTGGTGGCTGCGTTCACTTCTTGTTCTGGGGTTGTCTAGGGTATCAAAGAGGACTGAAAGAGCCTCAGACACGTGGGCACCTGGAGGGTTTCCCGAGACTCTCTGGACTCTCCAAGCAGAGTCATGCTGCCTCTTGGGCTGGTTCAGTTACTCCGTGAGAGTTAGCCCCTTCTCTCTTCTTTTGTCACAGGAATAGGGGAGCTGGCTCAGTGCCCTTCGCACTTGGCTGAGCTGTATGTGGGAAAAGCAGAATGGAGGTGACTCTACCTGACCTTGGGTGGATGCCAGGGCATTTCCTGAACTTGAGCAGGATGAGCACTGTTTTAGGCTTCGTGAAAGTTAAAGAGCCAATAGTCAGACAATGTATGACCTCTACAGGCAGCCAGCAAAAGCTGATCCTCTGGAGTAGCGGGCTGCCTAAATCAAATGGTCTTAAAGAAAACCCAAAGCCTCGTCTCCCTTTTGCACTAGCACACCCCATTCTGGGAGGAGCCCCAAAGATGTAATCCGAGTCTTAGCATATGCTGCCCACACACCCAGTTAAAGGATGGCGAGCCAAGGAGAGCTGGCAAAACGAGAGGCTCTGTGTCATGGACTTTTGAAGGGAGGGGCCCCACACAGGGTGAGCTGCCACCTTGGCCACAAGGGAAGTGGATAAAGGAAGAGAAGGGAGGGGAAGGAAGAGATGGATTTCCTTTGGGTGCCTTTGGCAGATCCAGAGAATAGAAGAGGAAAGGTAGCAAGGGCTCTGGGCAGCAGGAAGACATGCAAGTATGACCTAGAAAGTTAAAAACACTCAGCAATGATTGGCAGAATAGTGATACAGTGACCTTGGAGCCTTTTCTATTTAGCAGTTGATTTGCATACATCATCTCGTATTTAGTGTTCTTATCTCTACTTACTAATGAGTGAACTGAGGTTCGCTGAGTTCAGGAAGGAATTTTCCTAAAATTGCATGACAAGGACAAGCTAGGGCCAGGATTTGAACCCATAAGCCATACTTTTTGCCATTTTACTCCCGTGCCTCCTAAACTGCTGCCGTGTGCTGGGTTTCCCAGGGGCTGGGGCTGAGTGGCCCAGCAGACTCAGGTCTTCTGAGGCAGACTGTACAGTTTCATGCTCCCTGCTGCTGCTGGTCACTCACTGTCTGTCTGTCTGACCCAGGAGCTCTTTGGAAGAAATGGGTTTGAATACAGGATGTTCCAGCTGTTCCAATCCTCACCCAAGGACCTGCTCTTCAGTGATGACACGGAATGTCTGGCTAACCTTCAGGACACAACAACTTATCAAAAATACTTAGGGCCAGAGTATCTCATGGCTATTGCTAATGTGAAACAATGCTTATCCTTTGGTGAGTAGAATACAACACCGAGGAGTAATAACACGGGGGTCAAGGTAAACCAGTTTGGATTAAGGCTCATCATGTGCCAAGCCCTGGGCCAATACCAACAGGAACGCAAAGATGTGTAGGGCTTGCTCCTTGCCCTGCAGGAGGATTCAGACTTATCAATGGGGTGACCCAATTAGATAACAGTATAAGACACTGCCTGAAAGAAGGCCAAATTGTTTGAAAGAGACAGAGAGTGCAAAAGGCCTTGAGATCATTTGGAAATTGAACTTGTTTACATGTGTATTTCCATTTTTTTTGCTAATAAAATGAAAATGTATGTGTGTGAGTACTTCAGTATATGGAGAAGGTTGGGAAATGACACATATATACCACTCATAAAGGACCAATTTTCAAATATTTTAATTAAAATATGTAAATAATATTAATAGAAACAAAGGTATTTAGCCTATAGTAGGCCCTTTCTATATAGAGAGAGAAATGTTGGAGATATAAAATAATAATAATCAAATTATTGGTAGTGTGCCTGAATTTTTGTTGAACTATATTGCACGTTGGAGATGATGAGAACAGGAGGAAAAGAAAAAGTAGGTATTTAAGGATAGCACTCACCTTGGTTAGGAGAGAGAGGGAGTGAGTTTTAAAAAAACCTTTATTACCTACCATTTACTTTTAGAAAATAGGAATAGAATTGTGTTTAGTAAGCACAGGCAGTACCTGAAGGTCTTTCTCTTCTGTTCTACTTCACAGAACTTGTGGATGCCTGCACGTTCCATGGAAATTAAAAACTGGTGAAAGTGGGCAACCGCAGAGATGCTCAGAGCCTGCAAATATGGTGGGGCCACATGCTCACTTGTCTAAATGTGGGTCTGTGTTAACATTAGTTATCTTTATAATTGTGTACTGTAATTGATGCAAAAATTAAAATGAATAAAAATTACTGTATCTTTTCAGAAAGCTTCATGAAATGTTCTCAGATTTTCGGGAAGAGAAAACTATTTCTTTATACTAGAATTGTGCATCTGAATTTAATATGTAATCAAGTGTACCTTTTTTTAGAACTCTACAAGATTAGATCAACGTCACTCTCTATTCTTTGATTATTTTACCCAAGAGTCAAGTCACTTAAATAAGATTTAAGCAATAAATATGTCTGGCGGGAGTCTGAATGGTGATTACAAGTGTGCAAAAAAAAAAAAAAAGCCTCAGTGTGCATAGTATCAAGGACTTATATAATAAAAACAAAGGATAAGGAATGAGTTTGTGTGTTTTAACATATAAAATTCATAATGTCAAGTGGAATCAAACTCCTGATTCAGATTAATTTGAAAATATTAACGTTACTGTAAAAATACAATCCGACTACACTTTTACAGTCAACTTCCTGAAAGTGATTTACACATTTCTTTTAAGTCACGTTCTTATCAGAGATATTGCCATATTTATTATACCATAATGCCAGCCTATGATAGTGCCTCAATAAATGTTGAATAGGAACCTAAGTTATACATTGTTAAATGTCAGTATTATGAGTGTGGACTTCTGCTTCTGCCTGTGAAAGAGTAACCAGTACAGGACTTGCCCTCCTTCCATTAACAATTAAAAAACTGGACAAAATATATGAAACAACTGTTTTCAAACATTAGACAATAACAGCATAGGATTATGATCCTTGAAAGAAGGAACAGAAAAGAGGAGAGCAGAATGATGACCCTACTTTTTGGCTAGAGGAAATTTCCAGATCACAGCACAGGGAGGGGGAACCCAAGAAAGCCCATTACTTTGAGTTGAGGAAATTTTCCAGAGGTGATTTTCCAGAGATGTTTTTGTTATTGAATTCTAATTTAATTCCTTTGTGATCAGAGAATACGTTCTGTTTAACTCAGAGATGGAGCTTGGGGAAGCCAAGGGGACTGGAGTTTGTATAGAGAAGAGATCTGTATAAGAGTTTCTGGTAAAACACCAATCTACATGTGTGTAGAATGAAATTGAAATCCATCAGGCTAGGCAGTGAATAACTGAGAGACCTAGAAGCTGAACAATTCCCAGGGCTCACTCAGGCCAGGAATCATTCACGTTCCTACCAACCAGAGTGAAGAGACGTCATTGGACACCTAAGGATTTCACTGAAGGTCATGCCTTGGACATGGGGCTAAAAAAATAGCTGTAGATTAAGGGCTGCTCTCTAACCACGCTTACTGAGAGTGAAACCAGCCTTGGTAGGACCAAGCTGATCTGCAAGTAACTTAACCACCTTCTAAAATGAACCTCAGTACTCATTTAAGGAAAACAACAAAATCTAAATATTCAACAAGGTAGCATACATAATATTCAGCATCAAATGCAAAAATTACCAGATATGTGAAGAAGCACAAAATGTGACCCAGAGTCAGGAGAAGAAGCAACCAATAGAAACAGACCTAGAAACCACAGAAATGATGGTATTCAGACAAGGAGCTTAAAACAGTTCTTATGAACATGCCCAAGCATTTAAATGAAAACATGAACATAGCAAACAGCAAAGTGTAATGTTTAAAAAAGAATGAATGAAAATCTAGAGCTGCAAAATTTGTGTTTTTCAAGGAATTTGTCTATTTCATCTAAATTGTCTATTTTTGCCATAAAATTGTTCAAAATATTTCCTTATTCTTTTAATGTTTATAGGATTTGTAGTGATATCTCTTCTATTCTTCATGATGGTAATTTTTTTCTCTCTTCTTTTTTCTTGGTTAGCCTAGCCACAGCTTTGTCAATTTTAATGAATTTTTCAAAGAACAAATTTTCGTTTTATAAATTTTCACTATTGTTTGTCTATTTCCTATCACATTTTCTGTTCTTAGCCTTATTTCCTTTCTTCTACTTACTTTTAATTTAATTTGCTTTTTTTCTTAGATTCTTAAGGTGCAAGCTTAGATCAATTGTTTAGAACATTTTTCTTTTCTAATATAGACATTTAAAATTATAAACTTGCTTCTAAGTACTACTTTAGCTACATCCCACAAATTCTGCTATGTTGTAGTTTCATTATCATTTAGGTAAAAATTGTTTTTCTAACTTTCCAAAGATTTCTTCTTTGATCTGTTGATTATTTAAAAGTTATTTTTAATTTCCAAATATTTGGTGATTTTCCAGAGATGTTTTTGTTATTGGATTCTAATTTAATTCCTTTGTGATCAGAGAATACATTCTGTTTAACTTCAATTCTGTTTAATTTATTGAGTTTTTTTTAATGGCCAGCATATGGTCTATCTTTTTGATATGTATACTTTTCTATATGTATACTTGAAAAAATCTGTTTTCTGTAATTGTTGGGTGTAGTTCTATAATGTATAGTCCTATAATATGCAATGTAGTTCTATAAATAGCAATTAGGTCGAGTTGGTTAAATGTTATTGTTCAAATCCTCTTTCTTGACCATTTTCTTTCTGTTTTATGAATTAATTACTGAAAATCTCCAACTATAAGTATGGATTTGCTCAGTTCTCCTTCCAGTTCTATCAGATTTTGTTTTATGTATTTCGAGGCTCTGTTAGGTGCATACACATTTAGGATGTTAGGTTTTCTTGATGAATTAACTCCTTTTATCATTATGAAATATCCCTACTTGTCTCTCGTAATACTTCTTGTCCTTAAGTATTCTTCACTGGATATTAATATTACTACTCCACCTTTCTTTTGATTATTAGTGTGTGCTTAGTTAATTGTTTTTTATCCTTTTACTTTTAATCCACCTTTCTTTATATTAAGGTGGGTTTCTTATAAAGACCATGTAGATGGGTCTTTCTTTTTTCGTTGAGTGTGACAAGCACTACCCTTTTAAATGATATGTTTAGTTCATTTATATATAATGTAATTATTGATATTTGCTTTCTCTCTGTCTCATCTTTGTTCCCTGCTTCCTCTTTTCTTCCTTCTGTTGGATTAATTGAGTATTTTTTAGTATTCCATTTTATCTTCTCTATTGGCTTATTAGCTAGTCTTCTTCTTTTTTAACGTCTTCTCCAAGGTTTGCAATATACATCTTTAGCTTAATACTAGCATCAAATAATGTTATACCACTTTGTGTAGAATGTAAGATCCTATAATAGGGGCCGGCCCCGTGGCTGAGTAGTTAAGTTTGTGTGCTCCGCTTTGGAAGCCCAGGGTTTCGCTGGTTCAGATCCCGGGTGCAGATTGCTCCAGATCCTTTAGTCCTTCTTGGGAAAGGTATTTTCACAGCTGGTCCTGGATCATCTCCCTGTGGCTGCCCCTAGAAAGCCACAGGCATGCTTAGACTTTATGCTGGGCCTTCTAGGAAGACTCTCTCCTGGAGTTTCATCTGCCACAAAGTCCTCAGGCTCGTTGCCCAAAGCCTTGGAGACTGTTAACTCTGATGGGCTTGAGTTTCTGCCACCAGTTTCCCCCACCAGGAGAGCCAACTTTGCACTCTTAAGTGACATAGACCTGTGGCAGGAGCCTGAGGACCCCAGTCCAACAGGGACCTTTCACTGGCACTGAGGAAGAGCTATCATGTTCCCTACCTCCACTCTCTCCCAATTCTAAGAACTTAGAAAGAAGACCGGAACAGATTAATGTTTAGCATTTCAACATATTTGAGGTACTAATGGATCCTTTTGAGGTTTAATAAAAGCCTAGGACTCTCACCCTAGTAACACACACACACACACACACACACACACACTACTGGGTGTACAATTTTTGTATATTCATGGCCCCAGTCCAGTGATTCTTTAGTGACATCACACCACCTTCCCTAGGGTGAAGGAGTGGGAATAGAGGCTAGTTAACCTGTTTTTAGGCAGATGCTACCCTGTGGGGATGATGTGTTGTTAGATTACACATGTAGACAAACTGCACATATTTATGTAGAAGACCTATCTGTGGAAACATTTAGAACAACTAAAAGGATAAGATAAATCAATTGTGGAAAACAACAGTTGACATCAATTATCTACAAATCCGTATAGGTCAGAGGTTTACTTTGGAAAAGCTGAGAAACTAGGTGGACTTTGGTTTTCTCTTTCTATGGGAGCAGGGACAGTAAACAATGGCATTTGCTGTGGGGCAGTAGAGGGATCAGTGATCTGTTTGTTTTGGCCCCAGGAGCACTAGACTCTGCTCAGCTTAACCAGCCACTTCTTGCGGGCCCATCTGAAGATCTCGGGACTTGGCTTCTCTTGGTGAAAGAGCAATGGGAAGTGAAAGCTCTAAATAACCTTGGAAGAAAATATGAATGACACCTTCCAAGAAAACATGTCACAGGATGCTTTGACATTGCTCAAGACATTGAGACCCAAGTCCTAGGTTCTAGCTTTCTCTGCCCTGCTGGGCAGCCTACCAGTTACATCTTCTGGCTGGGCCTCAGTTTTTCTCTCTATTAAATGAAGTCATTGTACTAGATGGCCTCGCAGGGTATGTTTTGCTGAAGGGACCATTAGCAATGCAAGGAGTCATAAAGAAATTATGTAGAATCACTTCATTAATTCATTGAATGTGTTGTCGGTACTTTGTCCACGCTAAGTGTTCTGTAATAATGATAGTCATCGCCATCTATTGGCATCTGCTACATGTCAGGCAGGGCCAGCATTTTAATAGCACTGCAAGTAATCTTCAAAATGACCCTATAAGGTAGGTATTCATATTCCTATTACTAATGAGAAAAGGGAGGCTAGGAATAGATAAGTAACTTGTCCAGCATCATACCGCTTCTATATGGCCTATGATGCAAACCCAGGAGTCTCTGATTCCAATGTCATTCTCACTTTATTCCACAGATTGCACATAATACCCAGTACCTGTCTACAAGAATGGACAGGTGAATAAAAGGAGTGCACAGGTAACTGTTATACAGGGAAAAAAATGCTACCAGATCTGTCTGTATATTCTCTACGATGTGTTGTCTAAGACCTAGTGGTCAGCACACTTGCAGGCCTCCCTGATGTGCTATGACTTGATGGGCTGGACTCACACTGCTGTGTACAAGGAACTTGAAGATATTGGTAATGACACAAATGAAAATAAGAAGGAGATTAATGCACTGGGTATAGTACTAGCTGATTTACTTTAATTGCTAATTTGGTTCTCGCAATAACTCTATGAAGTAGGTATCATTATTCCCATTTTCTAGATGAGAAACTGAGGCACTGAGAGCTAAGTAATTTGCCTAATTCTTGGAACAACTGAAAGTCTTACTGTAGAGAAGTGAATGTATAGAAGCAAATGACCAGATCACATAGGCTTCAGTGGTGCCCCGTCAGGGAGAACCAGGGCCATGTGCTCCTCCTGTCCTAATCTTTGCAGTTGTTATCCCCTCCCATGTTTACTTCATGCCACAGCCACTTCCACTATGTTCCTCTTTGCACTGGGCAGATGATTTCCAAACACAAATCTTAGAATAAGCTTCACTTCTGGGAGCAGATTCCTCTACCTGAGATCCTTCCTTTATTTTAAAATTCAGACTGCTTGACACCCTGGTGTCCTGGCCCACTTTATACCAGGCTCTCAGAATTCCCTAGCCTTCCTTCCCCCTCCTCACCATCCAACTTTGTGGCCTGGGAGAAGTCAATGGCCAGAGGGGCCTCTGGAGTGGGGACTGGAGCAGCTCCTGTAACATGTTGTCTGTTTCACAATTTTGCCTGAAACTGGCCCAGCCATGGAGCTCTAAACTGCGCCCCCAGCCCTGACCTCTAACCCCCTTCCCATCTTTGGCAAGCCTGTCCAAGTGTCCTGCAAACAGAGTGCCAGAGAAGACCAGCTTTTCCTGTATGCCTGCCTTTGAACAGGGACCTTTGTTCCTTTACACATAACGGTTTCCAGAGTCCACTCAGCTCCGGAGTCAGTGGCCTTTGCACTTGTTGGCCTAGAGGTCAGGTGCAGCTGGGTTAGGTTGAACATTATACTGACGAGGAAAGGGTTTTCTTAGGAGGTTCTTTTGCTTGCAGACCAAGTATCTCTGACTTGAATTGAGGACAAACAGCCTTTAGTGTCTCCCAGTACATTACAGAATAATGACTGAGTTGAGGGAAAGGAGCCAGAGCTTTGTAACACTGAAAGATGCTGACCATCTCTGTTCAGTCATTCCTCATTCTGTACATGATCCTGCTATCTGCCCGTCACAGTACTGTGTGACTGTGGAGGCAGATAAAAAGTCTTCCCTTTCCTCTTTCTCTCCCTTTTCCTGACCTTTCTCTCTTCCCTTCCCTTTTTTGTTTTTTTCTTTAGTTAAAAAAATATGTATTCTTTCTCCTCCCTTTCCTTTCCTTGAGATGGTCAGGGGCAGCGGAGCCTGAGTGACTGGGGCCAAAGAGGCAGCTGGAGGATCAGGAGATTGATTATGTACAGGGGAAGTGAGCAGAGCTTAAAATATGGAGAATATTTGGATCCACTTTTCTCATTGTTAGAGAAGGGAGTTACAAATATAGGAGGAAGAAAACTAGATTTGCTGTGGTGTTCAACTGGAATTGGAGGAATCAGTGTGAACTCACGGTTGGGGAGAGAGAGAGTGAGAGAAATAGATATAAATGTGTGTTATAGGTGTACACACACACACACACATATTTCTTAGCTCTGTCTGATCCTAGTATCAGTTTCTCTCCAAAGAAGTTACTACACCTAACACCAGATTTTGTTTCCTAAATACCATTCTATACTAAAGGGATAAAGTTTTCTTAGGGAAATAAGATTCCAGAAACAGAGATTCCAGAGCTGGTCCAGGGAAAGTAGAAAATAGGCTTGAATGTCTTATCTGCCAGAAAGTGAAGCGCTTAAAAAATGATAGGGCTTGCAGACAGAGAAAGACGAACTCTGTATGACTCCACTCATAGGTGGTAGTTAACATATGGACAAAGAGAACTGATTGGTGATTGCCAGGGGAAAGGGGGGTGGGGGGAGGGCACTAGGGGTGAAGTGGTGTACCTACAACATGACTAATAATAATGTACAACTGTAATTACACAAGGATGTTAACTTTTATAACCTTAATAAAAAAAAGACAGTCCAATTAAAAAAAAACTGAAAAAAAAAATGATGGGGCTTGTAAAAAATACATAGGAGCAAGCTTGAAGAGCCACCCACTAGTGAAATTCACAAGAATCTGAGCATCAAAATAAATGAGGAGAATGGGGCCAGCCTGGTGGTGTAGTGATTAACTTTGCATGCCCTGCTTTGGCAGCCCTGGGTTGGGTTTGCTGGTTCAGATCCTGGGCACAGACCTACGCATAACTTATCAAGCCATGCTGTGGCAGGTGTCCTACATATAAGGTAGAGGAAGATGGGCATGGATATTAGCTCAGGGCCAATCTTCCCCAGCACAAAAGAGGAGGATTGGTGGCAGATGTTAGCTCAGGGCTAATCTTCCTCAAAAATAAATAAATAAGTGAATAAATTAATTAATTAAATAAGTGAGGAGAAAAATTCTGGGAAGACGGCAGAGTATGAAGCACCAGAAATCTGTCTCCCTACCCGGACAACAATTAGACTGGTAGAATCTTTCTGTCGTAACTATTTTGGAACTCTGGAATTTATTGAAGACTTCCAACTTCTAGGAATGGCTTGAAAGGTAAATTGCCATTAATTTCAGTCAATTTCATTTTTTAGCTAGGTAATGGCTAAATGGCTACACATTCCCCTCCTTGATGCCCTGCATCACATGGCTATGCACACATTACGGAAGCAGCTTGCACACAGCTTGTGCGAGTCAGGGTGGGCAATAAGGATCCTGTCGTGCAAATATTAGGGATCTGTGTTATTATCACTGATTGCTGCTTCTGAACATGGAGGTGCAGATACAGAAGAGGGAAGCCATTGTTGTTACTTCCCCTCCTTGTTGCAAGACCTCCTCCTCCAGGTGAAGTGACTTCCAGAGTATTTAAAGGGCTGACGCTTCTTTCCCCCTTCATTTTTCTCTTGTTCTCCCTTTTGAGAGCCAGACATTAAGACTAGGACAGTCAAAAGAAAATAGATATTCAGGGGACATTAGAAAGTCACTGCACATACCCAGGGAAAAGAGAAGGTTCAAAAAAGACCTGAAAAGACTTTAAGTTTACACCCCAGGCAGATTCTTGGCACAAAGACAGCCTACAGCAATAAAAAGACAAAGCTTCTTGTTCTCTATGGAAGAAGAAGAACCTGATTTCCAGAGTTACTACATTATTAGATTTAAATGCAGTTTTCAATGAAAAATCACAAGGCATACTAAGAAACAGGAGAGTATGGCCCATTCAAAGAAAAAAAAATAAACCAAAAGAAACTGTCTCTGAAAAAGACCTGATGATAAATCTACTAGATGAAGACTTTAAAAACAACCATCTTAAAAATGCTTAAATAACTAAAAGAAGATGTGGAGAAAGTCAAGAAAATGATGAATAAACAAAATGGAAATATCAATAAAGAGATAGAAAGCCTAAAAAGAAACCAAAAAGAAATTCTGAAGCTAAAAAGTACAATAACTGTAATGAAAATTCACTAGAGAGATTCAAAGGCATATATGAACAGGCAAAACAAAGAATTAGTGATTAGTGATTAGGACAATTGAAATTATTGAGTCTGAGGAACATAAAGAAAAAAGATGAAAGAAAAGTGAACAGAGCTTAAGGGACCTGTGGGACACAGCAATGTGGAATAACATATGCATTATGGGAGACCCAGAAAGGGAAGAGAAAGGAGCAGAGAGAATATCTGAAGAAATAATGGCTGAAAACTCCCCCAAATTTGATGAAAGACATAAATATAAATATCCAAGAAGCTCAATGAACATCAAGTAGGATGAACTCAGAGACCCACACTGACACATATTATAACCAAAGTGTCAAAAGCCAAAGACAACAAAAACATGTTGAATGCAACAAGAGAGAAGCAACTCATCGCATACAGGGATCTTCAATAAGATAATTAGCAGATTCCTCTTCAGAAACTTTGGAGGCCAGAAGACAATGGGCTGAAATATTTGAAGTGCTAAAAGAAAAAAAAAATGTCAACCAAGAATCCTATATCTGACAAAATTGTTCTTCAAAAATGAGGGAGGAATTAAGACATTCCAAGATAATCAAGGCTGAAGGAGTTTGTTACTACTAGAAATGCTCAGTAACAAGAAATGCTAAGGCAAGGTCCTGTGGGTTGAAATCAAAAGACACTAGACTATAACTCAAAGCCTTATGCAAAAATAAAGTTTAAAGCAAAATATATGGGCAATTATAAAAGCTAGTATTATTGTAACAATGGTTTGTAACTCCACATTTTGTTTTCTACATATATGAGACCAATGCATTAAAAAATTATTAATTTATGTTTGTAGACACACAATGTATAAAGATTTAATTTTGTGACATCAACAACTGAAAGGGGCGGGGGAATACAGCAGTAAAGGAGCAGAGTTTTTTATGTTATTGAAGTGAAGATGGTATAAATTCAAATTAGAGTGTTATAATTTTAGGATGCTAAAGTTAATCTCCATGGTAACAGCAAGGAAAATAAATATAGAGTATACGCAAAAAGAAATAGGAAGGGATTAAAATGTTTCACTACAAAAAAAAATCAACTAAACACAAAAGAAGACAGTAATGCAGGAAATGAGGGAGAAAAAAGCTATAAGGCATATAGAAAACAAATAGTACAATGACAGAAGTAAGTCTCTCCTTATCAATAAATTACTTTAGAGGTAAATAAATTAAACTCTCCAATCAAAAGACAGAAATTTGCAGAATAGAAAAAACACATAATCCAATTACACACTGTATCTAAGAGACTTATTTTGATCTAAAGACACAAAGAGATTGAAAGTGAAAGAATGGAAAAAGATATTCCATGCAAATAGTAACCAAAAGAGAGCAGGGTTGGCTATAATAATATCAGACAAAAAAGACTTTAAATCAAGAAAGCCTACAAGAGGCAAAGAATGACATTGTGTATTAACAAAAGGTTTAATACAGCAAGAGGATATAACAATGAAAAACATTTATATACCTAACAACAAACCATCAAAATGCATGAAGCAAAAATGGACAGAATTGAAGGGAGAAATAGATAGTTCTACAGTAACAGTTGGAGACTTCAATACCCTACTAATAATGGCCAGAACAACCAGATAGTAAGGAAGAGAAGTAAGGAAATAGAAGACTTGAACAACTCATTAAACCAAATAGATCAAAGAGACATATACAGAACACTCTACCCAACAACAACAGAATACACATTCTTCTCAAGTGCACACAGTGCATTTTCCAGGTTAGACCATATGCTATGCCACACAGTAAGTCTTGATAGATTTTAAAAGATAGATATGAAACAAAGGATCTTCTCTGACTACGAGAGGATGAAGTTAGAAACTAACAGTAGAAGGAAGACTGGGAAATTCATAAATTTGTGTAAGTTAATTACACAATACACTCTTAAACAACCAATGGATCAAAGAAGAAATTACAAGTAAAATTTAAAAATACTTAGAGATGAATGAAAATGAAAACACAACATACCAAAACTTATGGGACACAGCAAAAGCAGTGCTAAGGAAGAAATTTATAGCAACAAGTGCTTTCATTAAAAAAGAAGAAAGATGTCAAGTCAACAGCCTAATTTCGCAATTTAAGGAGCTAGAAAAAGAATAACAAACAAAGCTAGAAAAAGGAAGGAAAAATAAAGGCTAAAGCAGAGATAAATGAAATAGAGAATAGAATAGAAAATCTAGAGAAAATAAATGAACCCAAAAGTTGGTTCTTCAAAAAGATCAGCAACAGTGACAAACCTTTAGCTTGCTTGACTAAGAAAAACAGAGAGAAGACTCAAATTACTAAAATCCGAAATGAAATCAGGGACATTACTGCTGATTCTACAGAAATAAAGAGGATTATAAGAGAGTACTTTAACAATAGTATGTCAACAAATTGGATAAACTAAATCAAATAGACAAATTCCTAGAAACAGAAAACCTATCAAGACTAAATTACAAGGGAATAGAAAATCTGAATAGACCTTTAACTAGTAAGGAGATTGAATCAATAATCAAAACTATCCCAAATAGAAAAGAACCTGGACCTGACGGCTTCACTGGCAAATTCTACCAAACAGTTAAAGAACTAACACCAATCTTTCTTAAACTTTTCCAAAAAATTGAAAAGTAGGGAATATTTCTTAACTCATTCTATGAACTCAGTATTATCCAGATACCAAAGCCAGACAGGACACTACAGGAAAAGAAAACTATGGACCAATATCCCTAAGAACATTGATTCAAAAATACTCAGTAAAATGCTAACAAACTGAATTCAGCAGCATATTAAAAGGATTATACACCATGAACAAGTGGGTTTTATTCCTGGAATGCAAAGATGGTTCAACATATGAAAATTGATCAATGTAATACACTAAATTAATAGAATGAAGGAAAAATCCCACATGACCATCTAAATTGATGCAGAAAAAGCATTTGACAAAATCCAACATTCTTTCATGATTAAAAAAAAACAAACTTGGGGGCCGGCCCCGTGGCTGAGTGGTTAAGTTCGCACGTTCTGCTCTGGCGGCCCAGGGTTTGGATCCTGGGCGTGGACATGGCACCGCTCACTAGGCCACATTGAGGCGGCATCCCACATGCCACAACTAGAAGGAGTCACAACTGAAATAGACAACTATGTACTGGAGGGATTTGGGGAGAAAAATTTTTTTTCAACACATAAGTGCAAGCTCCTTCCAGAGCAATTAGGCAAGAAATAAAAATAAAGGCATCCAAATTGGAAAGGAAGAAGTAAAATTATCCCTGTTGGCAGATGATATGATCTTATATGTAGAATATCCTAATGATTGCATACAAAAAAATTGTCAGAACTAATTAGCAAATTCAGTTAAGTAGCAGGATACAAAATCAACACACAAAAATCAGTTGCTTTTCTACATACTAACAGTGAAATTTCAAAAAGGAATTTAAGAAAACAATCCTATTCACAATAGCATCAAAAAGATGCTTCAGAATTATTTTAACCAAAGAGGTGAAAGACTAAAACATTGCTGAAAGAAATTAAAGAAGACATATATAAATGTAAAGACATCCCACGTTTATGGTTAGAAGATTTAATATTGTTATGTTGTCAATACTACCCAAAGCAATCTACAGATTAAATGCACTCCCTATCAAAATCCCAATGGCTTTTTTCAGAAATAGAGAAAAAAATCTTAAAATTCATATGGAATCTCAAGTGATCTTGAATAGCCAAAACACTCTGGAAAAAGAACAAAACTGGGGGACTCACACTTCCTGATTTCAAACTTACCATAATATCACAGACATCAAAAAAGTATGATACTGGCATAAAGACAGACACATAGACCAGTGGAATGGAATAGAGAGCTCAGAAATAAACACTTGCATATACGGTCAATGATTTTCCACAAGGGGTTCAAGAACATTCAATGAGTGAAAGGACAGTCTTTTCAACAAACTGTGCTGGGAAAAGATATAAGCATGCAAAAGAGTGAAGTTGGACCCTTACCTAACACCATACACAAAAATTAACTCAAAATGGTTTAAAGGCATAAACTTAAGACCTAAAAGTATAAAACTCTTAGAAGAAAACATAGGGCAGAACCTTCAAGACATTGGATTTGGCAACGATTTCTTGGATATGACACCAAGGCAAAGGCAACAAAAGCAAAAATAGACAAATTGAGCTTTATGAAAATTAAAAGTTTTGTGAATCAAAATCACTATGAACAAAGTGAAAAGGCAACCCACACAATAGGATAAAATATTTGCAAATCAGATATCTGCTAAGGGATTAATATCCAGAACATATAGAGAAGTCCTAAAACTCAACAACAGAAAAACAACCAATTCAAAAATGGGCAAAAGCCTTGAACAGACTTTTCCACAAAGAAATTATATGAATGACCAATAAGCACACGAAAAGGTTTCTTTCATGACTAACCATTAAGGAAATGCAAATCCAATCTACAATGAAATACCATCTCATATCCAGTAGGATGACCACTATCAAAAAAAAACAGAAAGTAATAAGTGTTGATGAGGATGTGGAGAAATTGGAACCCTGTGTACTGTTGATAGGAATGTAAAATAGTACAGCCATTTTGGAAAACAATAGGGAATTTCTTTAAAAAATTAAACATACAATTACCATATGATCTAGAAATTCTACTTTTGAATATACACCCAAAAGAACTGAAAGCAGGGTCTCAAAGAGATACCTATGCAACCATGGTTATAAAGTATTATTTGCAACAGCTAACATGTGGAAGTAATCCAAGTGCCCATCGATAGATGAACAGATAAGCAAAATACGGTGTACACATACAATAGAATATTATTCAGCCTTAAAAAGGAAGGAAATTATTGACATATGCCTACAAGATGGATGAACCTTGAGGATGTTACAATAAGCAAAGTAAGCCAATCACAAAAAGACAAATATTGTATGATTCCACTTATATGAGGTACTCAGAGTAGTAAAACTGATAGAGACAGAAAGCAGACTGGTAGTTACCAGTGGTTGGGAGTAGAGGAAAATGAAGAGTTATTGTTTATTGAGTATAGAGTTTCAGTTTTGCAAGATTAAAAGAGTTCTGGAGATGGATGGTAATGATGTTTGCACAATATGAATGTACTTAATGCCACTGAACTGTAGACTTAAAAACGGCTAAGACGGTAAATTTTATGTTATGTGTATTTCACCACAATAAAAAAATGGAAAAAAAAGGATGCCAGTAAAGGATCATAACCTGCTGAATAAAGAAGGAACCCCCTCTGTCCATGCTGATAAAAACAAATAAAAGGAAATAACCAAATGGAGAAAGGGAAGCATTTGTTTACTTTAGAATGCCAACTGATAAATGTACAAGGGATGATACATCAGAAAAAATCACTATTTGGCAACCAATATAGTAATAATTGATTCAGGCAAGAATCATCAATGGATGCTAAAGGAGGTGAAAGTGTGATAAGGAACAAAATATTAAATAGCCTCAGACTATTAACTAGTTATTAATTACAAAGGGAAATTTACAGTGTAGAAACCTGTCAGGCATCACCTTAACCAAGAAAACCAAGTTAACAGAAATGATAATGAGACAAATCACTATCGAGTTCCTTCTAATGCAATACCCTGAAAAGAACCCAGCATCACTTTTGTGATGTTGCTGCCAAAAATGCACACCTGAATCAAATCACAAGGTAATATAAGACAAACACAAACTGAGGGGCTTTCTACAAAATACTGTTACATACAAAATAACATGTTACATCACACCACAGGGATATACATCAGCTAAATTCAGAATGTTGGAAATTCTAAAAGACAAACGATGCAGTTTCTTCAACAAGTAAATGGCGTAAAAGGGAGAAGGAGTGTTCTAGAGTGAAAGAGATTTGAGAGATATAACCAACACAACTCCTGGATCTTGTTTTAGGTTCTAATTTGAACAAGGTAACTTAAAAAAATTTTTTTCAGCCAAGAATACTCTATCCAGCAAAACATCCTTCAGATATGATGGAGAAATAAAAACTTTCCCAGATAAACAAAAGCTGAGGGAGTTCATCAACACAAGAATCCCCTACAAGAAATCCTCAAGAAGGCCAAGATACCTGAAAAAAAAGAAGAAAGGGGTTACAAAACCTTGAGTAAGGAGATAAATAGATAGACAAAATCAGAAAATTGGAGCTATCAGAAAAATTTAGCAAACACTTAATTATAAATTAAAGATAAAGGGAAGGAAAACACCAAAAATAAATATAATCTTGTAATTTTAACCACAAACTCACAAGATGGAATAAGATGTCACAATAACAACTTAGAAGGGGAAGAGGAAGGAGATGGAATCAGCTTAGTCTAAGGAAATAAGAGGCTATCAGAAAATGTACTATCTCATCTATAAGATTTTTTATACTAACTTCATGGTAACCACCAAACAAATAATTAGAACAGAGGCACAAATGATAAATAAGGAGAAAACTAAGAAAACAAGCATAGAATTGGTATGTCTAACCTAACCAAATTGGTAGTC
Source organism: Equus quagga (assembly GCF_021613505.1). Classification (NCBI taxonomy): domain Eukaryota; kingdom Metazoa; phylum Chordata; class Mammalia; order Perissodactyla; family Equidae; genus Equus; species Equus quagga. The sequence continues at coordinate 168,133,879 of NC_060267.1, forward strand.
TGAAATACATGATGAGAAACAAAGGAAATGCAGAAGAACCAGGAAACCAGCAATAAAATGGCAGCATTAGGTCCTCATATATCAATAATCACTCTAAATGTAAATGGACTGAATTCTCCAATCAAAAGACAAAGAGTGGCAGGATGGACTAAAAAACAAGACCCAACAGGATTCTGCCTCCAGGAAACACGTCTCAGCTGCAATGACAAACACAGGCTCAGAGTGAACGGATAGAAGATGATACTCCAAGTTAATGGCAAACAAAAGAAAGCAAGTGTTGCCATACTTATATCAGATAAAGTAGATTTCAAGACAAAACAGGTAAAGAGAGACAAAAAGGGGCAGTATATAATGACAAAAGGGACACTCCACCAAGGAGATATAACACCTATAAATATTTATGCACCAAACACAGGAGCACCAAAGTACATAAAGCAACCATTAACAAACCCAAAATGAGATATTAATGACAACACAATAATAGCAGGGGACCTCAACACCTGACTCACACCAATGGATAGATCATCCAGACAGAATGTCAACAAGGAAATTGTGGAATTAAATGAAAAACTAGACCAGATGGACATAATAGATATAAGTAGAATATTCCATCCAAAAACAGCAGATTATGCATTCTTCTCAGATTTGCATAGAACAATCCGAAGGATAGATCACGTGTTGGGAAACAAGGCAAGCCTCAATAAATTTAAGAATATTGAAATAATATCAAGCATTTTTTCTGACCATAATGCTATGAAACAAGAAATAAACTATAAGAAAAAGGCTTGGAAAGGGACAAGGATGTGGAGACTAAACAACATTCTACTGAACAGCCAATGGACCCTTGAAGAAATTAAAGGAGAAATTAAAAAAATCTGGAGACAAATGAAAATGAAAATACACCATACCAACTCATATGGGATGCAGCAAAGCAGACCTAAGAGGTAAATTCATTGCATATAGGCTTATCTTAACAACTAAAAAAAATCTCAAATAAGCAATCTCAAACTACACCTAACGGAATTAGAAAAAGAAGAACAAACAAAGCCCAAAGTCAATAGAAGGAGGGAAATAATAAAAATTAGAACAGAAATAAATGAATTGAAACAAAAAAGACAGTAGAAAAGGAATAATGAAACAAAGAGCTGGTTCTTTGAGAAGATAAACAAAATTGACAAACTCTTAGCCAGGCTCACTAAGAAAAAAAGAGAGAAGTTTCAAATAAAGTTAGAAATGAAAGAGGAGAAGTTACAATGGATACCACAGAAATACAAAAGATTATAAGAGAATACTATGAAAAACTATATGCCAACAAATTGGACAAGCTAGAAGAAATGGATAAATTCTTAGACTCTTACAACCCTGCAAAACTGAATCAAGAAGAAATAGAAAATCTGAATAGACTAATCACAAGTGAAGAGATTGAAACAGTAATCAAAAACCTCCTCCCCCAAAAAAGTCCAGAACCAGATGGCTTCTCTGGAGAATTCTACCAAACATTCAAAGAAGATTTATTACCTATCCTTCTCAAACTATTCCAAAAAATTGAGGAAGACAGAACACTTCCTAACACATTCTACGAAGCCAATATCACCCTGATACCAAAGCCAGACAAGGACAACACAAAGAAGGAAAATTACAGGCCAATATTGCTGATGAGCATAGATGCAAAAATCCTCAACAAAATATTGGCAAACCAAATACAACAATACATTAAAAAGATCATACACCATGATCAAGTGGGATTTATATCACAAGGGTGGTTCAACATCCGCAAATCAATCAATGTGATACATCACATTAACAAAATGAGGAACAAAAACCACATGATCAGATGCAGAGAAAGGATTTGACAAGATCCAACAGCCATTTATGATAAAAACTCTCAATGAAATGTATAGAAGGAAAGTACCTCAACATAATAAGGGCCATATATGACAAACCCACAGCCAACATCGTATTCAATGGGGAAAAACTGAAAGCCATCTCTCTGAGAACAGGAACAAGACAAGGGTGCCCATTCTCACCACTCTTACTCAGCATAGTACTGGAGGTTTTGGCCAGAGCAATTAGGCAAGAAAAAGAAATAAAAGGAATCAAATCGGCAATGAAGAAGTGAAACTCTCACTGTTTGCAGACAACATAATTTTACATACAGAGAACCCTAAAAAATCCATTGGAAAACTCTTAGAAATAATCAACAATTACAGCAAAGTTGTAGGGTACAAAATCAACTCACAAAAATCAGTTGCATTTCTATACTCTAACAACGAACTAACAGAAAGAGAACTTGAGAGCTCTATCCCATTTACAATTGCAACAGAGGGAATAAAATATCTCGGAATAAATTTAACCAAGGAGGTGAAAGACCTATACAATGAAAACTATAAAACATTACTGAAAGAAATTGATAACAGCATAAAGAGTTGGAAAGATATTCCATGCACGTGGATTGGAAGAATAAGCACAGTTAAAATGTCCATACTACCTAAAGCAACCTACAGATTTAATGCAGTCCCAATCAGAATCCCAATGACGTTCTTTACAGAAATAGAACAAGGAATCCTAAAATTCATATGGGGAAACAAAAGACCCCGAACAGCTAAAGCAATCCTGAAAAGAAAGAACAAAGCTGGGGGCATCACAATCCCTGACTTCAAAATATACTACAGAGCTATAGTAATCAAAACAGCATGGTACTGGCACAAAAACAGGCACATAGATCAATGGAACAGAACTGAAAGCCCAGAAATGAAACCACGCATCTGTGGACAGGTAATTTTTGACAAAGGAGCTAAGAACATATAAGGGAGAAAGGAAAGTCTCTTCAATAAATGGTGTTGGAGAAACCGGACAGCCATGTGTAAAAGAATGGAAGTAGACTATTATCTTACGTCATACACAAAAATAAACTCAAAATGGATAAAAGACTTGACGGTAAGATCTGAAACCATAAAACTTCTAGAAGAAACTATAGGCAGTACACTCTTTGACATTAGTCTTAAAAGGATCTTTTTGAATACCATGTCTACTCGGACAAGAGAAACAAAAGAAAGAATAAATAAGTGGGACTTCTTCATCAGACTAAAGATCTTCTACAAGGCAAGGGAGACCAGGATCAAAACAAAAAGACAACCCGCCAATTGGGAGAAAATATTTGCAAATCATATATGTGACAAGGGGTTAATCTCCATAATATATAAAGAACTCACACAACTCAGCAACAAAAAAACAAACAACTTGGTCAAAAAATGGGCAGAGGATATGAACAGACCTTTCTCCAAAGAAGATATATAGATGGCCAATAGGCACATGTTCAACATCACTAATCATCAGGGAAATGCAAATCAAAACTACACTTAGATGTCACCTTACACCCATTAGAATGGCTATAATCACCAAGACAAAAAATAACAAATGTTGGAGAGGTTGTGGAGAAAAGGGAACCCTCATACACTGCTGGTGGGAATGCAAACTGGTGCAGCCACTATGGAAAATGGTGTGGATATTTCTCAAAAAATTACAAATAGAAATACCATATGACCCAGCTATACCACTACTGGGTATTTACCCAAAGAATATGAAATCAACAATACAAAGAGACTTATGCACCCCTATGTTCATTGCAGCATTATTCACAATAGCCAAGATGTGGAAGAAACCCAAGTGCCCATCCACTGATGATTGGATAAAGAAGATGTGGTATATTTATACAATGGAATACTACTCAGCCATAAAAAAGACAAAATCCTACCATTCGCAACAACATGGGTCGACCTTGAGGGGATTATGTTAAGCGAAATAAGCCAGATAGAGAAAGACAAACACTGTATGATTTTACTCATATGTGGAAGATAAACAAACACACGGACAAGGAGAATTGTTTGGTGGTTACCAGGGGCAAGGGAGATGGTGGGTAGGCACAAAGGGTGAAAGGGTGCACCTATATGGTGACTGACAAATAATAATGTACAACTGAAATTTCACAATGTTGTAAACTATCATAACCTCAATAAAAAAATTTCTTGAAGATAACTAGAGATTTTAGCATATTAACTGGGTTTTAGATGGTAACATGGAATAATTGTTAATTTGGACAGGTGTGATAAATGTATAATGGTTATGTAAAAAAGAGTTCCTTAGCTGTCAGAGGCACACACTTTTGTGGGTGAAATAACATGATATTCCAGAAAAAATAGCAGAGTGGGAGGATGGATGAAATAAGAGTGGCAAAATACTGACATTTCCTGAAGCTGGGTAAGGTGCGTATGGGAGTTTATTACATTATTTATCTCAACTTTTGCGTATTTTGTAAATTTTCATATATGTATCAGAAGGAAGAGGAAGATGGGGAGAATCTTAAAAAGACCTTGAACCATAGGTGGTCAAGAGTTTAATTTACTTCTTAACGTGGAAGAATTAGAATGAACATAAAAATTAGACAATATACCAATTGTGGTGGATGTATGTCTACAAATCCTTAAGTATTTAGTGTACAGTATATAATTTTTATTCCTTACTACTAGTCCAGTCAAGTAACAGAAAGCACTTAGGTAATTTTATTGATAATGAACACCTGAATTGGATGAACCTGACAATTGTATTACAGATCTCAGTGCCCAGAGTTGCACAGAAAAGATTAGAAAAATCAAAGACATCCTGTTCTTATCTTGGTGTGCTACAACTTATACCAAATGTTCATTTTAGGTCTTTTGCATTTCCAAATAAACTTTACAATTATATTGTCAATTCCCTCCAAAAAACATAAAACACTTATTGGGGATTATATTGGGAGCATATTGAATCTATATATTAATTTTGGGAGAATTGACATCTTTATAATATTAGGTCTCCACTCCATGTTCTGGGTATAGCCCTTCATTAACAGAGTTTCTTTAATTATTCTCAATACTATTTTATAGTTTGATGTGTAAAAATTTTAAACATTTTTGGTACTTACTCCTAGGCATTTGTTCTTCTTACACTACTTTGAATAGCATTTTTTCATGTATTTTTCACTTCGTATCCAGAAATACAATTGATTTGTGTATATTTACCTCACATCCAGCAATAACGCCTAACATTTATTTTTCTAATATTTAATCTGGTTTCTTTAGAATTTTATACATGTACAATCACATCTGTGGAAATGGCAGTTTTCTTTTTCCTTTTCAATCCTTTTACATGTTATATCTTTTTCTTATCTGACTGGACTGGCAAGGACTGCAAGTAAAAATGTTGAATAAAAATGATAATAGTACATCTTTTGATCCTCTTATTGATCTCAAAGGGAAAGCTTCCATTCACCATTCCACCACTGAATTTATATAGATTTCTTTTATATATATTTGTACATATGTATTTCATATGTATATCTATATAAAACACACACGAATACATACTCTTCATCAGATTAAGCAAGATTCCTAGGATAAGTTTGCTAAGAGGTTTTAAGATGAATGGATGTTGAATTTTACCAAATGATGTTCCTGCACTGATGGATATGGCCATATAATTTTTCTCTTTTATTCTGTGAATGTGATCAGTTGCACTGATTGATTTTTCAAAAGATAACTTGCATACCTGGAAAAAACCTAACTTGGAATGATTTAGTGTCCCTTTTAGGTTCAATTTGCTAATTGGAGTCAGTTTGCTAATATTTTGCTTCGGATTTTTGCATCCATGTCCATAAAAGGTATTTCTTATCTTTGTCATGATGTCCTTGACGGGTTTTGCTTTCAAACTATACTTAGTGGCTTCAAAAAATTAGTCAGGGAGTGCCCCTTCTTTTTCTGTTTCCTGGATAAGCATGTATGAGATTTTTCTAATTCTTCTTAAATGTTTGGTTGAATTTGTTGGTGAAGCTATCTGGCCCAGGACTATTCTTCATGAAAATGATACTTTTATGGACTCCCCCTGGAAACGAATAGAAACCCTAGGAATCTTCCACTGTCTAGGGACTTCTGAGGGGTAGATCTGAGAGAGAGAGAGGTGGTGGTATATGGCATTTCAAATTGCCTGACATTTTCCTAAAAGGACCTTGCCCTTGGTTCCCCCTGTCTCTCCATACTCGCCCTGAGTCAGCGGGTCTGTGGGATAACAGGTCTGCGATCATCAGTTTTCAGTCTGCCTGATCCCACCGTCCTGAAGACTCAGGGGCAGGTCTTTGAGAGGAGTTGGCCCTGGTGCTGGGCAGAGAGCAGTGTGGGGGAGAGGGGGCAGGGGCGGTTCAAGCAGACAGAGGCTCTTTGTTTGCTCTGCTGCTTTGTAAATGAGACAACATTTGCAAAGAACAAATATTGGTTCAGAGGACCAGTGCCTTCCTGCCCACCCCATTTAGGTCAGCTCCCCAACCCCCCTGCACGTACACACAAGCTCAGCTCTTTCTACAAGAGGGTCAATCCTGTTGAAATGTAAGAGTTTTATCCAGTTTACGGTGGAAGATTTGGGTCATGACTTGGATTGGTCCGTAACTGGAAGCTCTCTTAACTCCTCTCTCTCTCTCATCTTCCTCCCTCCCTTCTTCCCTTTCCTCCTCTTCTGGATAAATAAAGAGAAGATGACTATCAAGAAGGCTGCTGTGGTCTAAGGAAGGCTGGGATGTAGGAGATTTGAGTTCAGGTCCTGGAGCTCTGTGAATGAGGACCTGTCATTCTACGCTAGTGTCCACCTCTGAAAAATGGGGGACTGATCTTATCTCCTAAGGTAGTTGGTCAAGATCACAAGATCTTGCCCCCGAACTGTGCCTGGTACATGGAAGAGCTGACAACGGGACACTTTCCTTCTGTCTGAGCACAACAAGCCAGTGTGTGCCTGTGGTTCTGCTGTTGGAGGACAAGCCCCTCTGCAGACTGAAACTGGAGCTTTGTGGCTGTGGAGAAATGGCAGAGCTGGGAGTGCCCTGTCTGTTCCTCTCTCAGTGGACCACAGATGAGCCCCGTGGCCTCTGTGTGTCCCTGTTTCCTGGGAGAGGCAGTGTCCCTGGTGGATGAGTATGTTCACTCTGGAACCAGGCGGCCTGATTTTGCATCCGACTTGCCAGCTGACCTGGAACAAGTTATTAATCTCTCAGGGCTTCCATTTCCTCATGTCATCTGTAGAGCGGGAATTCTAATGCACTGATCTCAGAGGGCTGTGGTAAGCACCCAGTAAAGCTCCTAGTAAGTGCTAGCCACCATGAAGTTGTAAAAAGAGGGATGATGAGCTTCCTGACTCCAGAGCGTCTCTGGTGTAGAATTAAACACCATAAGGGAAAGCACAGGCGCAAGTGTCACAGGCGACCAAGGACACAAAACACTGTCATGGGAACCTCTCACTTCTACATACCCCTTTATACCTGACAGATGTAGGCACAGCCATACGACCAGGGTGGTGCACACTTAACACCCCATAGCCAGCCTCACCCCTGCCTCCGAGGAATGGAGCAGCGACAGGAAGAAGGGCAGCAGTGGCCACTCTTTCCCACTGGTGAGGCAGCTGCTTGGATGGCAGGGCTCGTCTTAGGTCCCCACTGTCAGCAGGAAGTCCCTGCTACAGCAGTGCTCTCTACAGTGTGGTGAGACAATACACTGGGGCGTGGGAGAATATAACCTTACTTCCAGTTATACTTATTCTTAATGCAAAGGACTAACAAATGATCACTCACCCCTCTTTCATATGAGGATTGGTACTGGTCTATAGGCCAGAGAGAGGGATGTCAGGTGGAGCCTTTGCAGTGTCCTGAAGGAAGGCGGGGAACCCGTCCCAGGGCGGGGTAGGGAGCGGGGTGCTGGAATGCTGTGATTCCCTGATCTGTCCTTTGCTTTTGGCTTGTGTGGTTCCACACGGTGGTTTGCACATGCCCAGGCAACTGGATGTACAGATTAGGTGATGCGGTTTAACTCACCAGACCTCATGAGATGCACAAGTGCCTTAAAAAGATGTCTGCAAAGAAACTGGAATTAGAGGATGATTCTGATAACACAAACACAAGTGAACAAAACTAAAATGGAAACACTGACTCATCTTCTAGGCCTGGTGTCAATTAGTGTAAACAGAGCCAAAGATAATGATCATCTGATCAGATTGGATAAGAAGTAACTTTTAGAAATGATGACTCTCTGGAATACGGATTTACACCTACCATCAGGAACCTTGACCTTTCCTTAGGTGTATATTTTGCCTAGAGATATTATTCATTGTACATAAGGCAGCATAAACAGAAGGACATTTAAAAATGAGTATGTCATCTTTGATCCTTTTATAAATTTCTATTCATCTCACGAGTGAAATTTACACAATAGATTAGTGTACCACCTCCCTCTTTTTCCTGATAAGGATGTGCAATTGAAAGAGTTTGGAGGGGCCGGCCTGGTGGCACAGCCGTGTGCCCGTTCTGCTTCTTGGAGGCCCGGGGTTCACCGGTTCGGATCCCGGGTGCGGACATGGCACCGCTTGGCAAAAGCCATGCTGTGGTAGGCGTCCCACGTATAATGTAGAGGAAGATGGGCATGGATGTTAGCTCAGGGCCAGTCTTCCTCAGCAAAAAGAGGAGGATTGGCAGTAGTTAGCTCAGGGCTAATCTTCCTCAAAAAGAAAAAAGAAAAAAAAAAGACAGTTTGGAGCCAGGGATGGTCCAGGGCACTGAGATCAGGCCACACCCTCCCTTGTGCCCCCTCTTCATGCTCACCATTGCACTTTGTTCTGAGTCTCAGATAGTCTTCACCACACTCCTGGGCAGCTTCTTGTGGGAGAGAATTTGCCTCTCCTGTGACTCTGTCCCTAGGCCAAGGTGTCTGGCAGGTTCCACGAAGGGAAGGAAAGTTTTCCATCCAGGAATCTTAGCTCAGCGGGGCACACGGCAGGAGAACAGTTCCTCAGTGGGGCCGGCCTTTAAGAGCCCAGGAGCAGGGGTTCTGGGGACACCTGGGAACAAGAGGAGGGTGTGAGCCTGCTCTCTGTGACTTGAGGCCAGCTCTAGTCTTTTCTGACACCCTTTCCCAGGATGGTCTTTCCTTGTCACATTCTCGTCCTACTCTGGATCTGGGGCAATTCCCTTCTGCCTTCCATCTGTGCAATGAGCACATAGGACTGGTACAGGACCAGCTCTGGCATCCGGATTCAGGAGCAGACCCACTCCCGCCCCTGCCCACTGTAGCCTCCCTCCTGGCACAGAGTGAGCAGCTTAACAAGGGGTTGATTTTTCTTTAATTCCCTTTCAATCAGCATTTTTGCGCTGGATTCCTTCCACGGATCTGTGCCAGAGCCCAGAAAATGAGGTGATCAGCCTGGGCGAGGAATGAAGTGGGAGGGATGAAAGGCGATTGGGCAAGCGGGTAGCGCAAACACAGGAGGTCAAAGGTTGTGCTCTGCCCTCCGGGCCGAGGATAAAGGGGCGCGGGGCGTGGGGAGGCGGCACAGACGCCGATCAGTCTGTGCTCGCCGCTCCGCGCCGCAGACCAGGGAGGATGAGGCTCGCCATCCGCGCCCTGCTGGCCTGCGCGGTCCTGGGTGAGTGCCGGCGCGGGGAAGGCCCGCAGAGTCGCCGGCCCTGGCGCCCCTTGCACCCCGGACCCCGCCACACCACTCTCTGGGCTCCGCGCTCGGGCTGGCAGCCCAGGGCCCTCTCCTTCGCTCCTCCTCCCGGCACCCCTGCACCTCCTTCAGTACCGCCGCAGGGCCGGCACTGCGCCTGCGCGCACCTGCTGGTCCCGCTGGTGCCTCTGCCGCCTTTTCATGCTCTCCTTGCCTCCTCCTCGTTGTCCAGTAAATCTTGTAGTGGTGGAATACAGTAAAACAGAGCACTTTCTTCACGGTTTATCAGATCCCTTCGCTGCGGCCTCCTAGGCAAGTCCAAACTGCTTAGCGTAGCATTCAAGGCATCCCTGGATCTGACTCCGTGGGTCTGATGTCCCCCCTTGGCAATCTGGTGTCCGGTGGGTGCCCCCAGTGCTGATGTTGTCCTGCTAATGAGCCAGGGCCCCCAGGAGTTCGGAACATGGGATTGGAAGCCAGACTTCTTGGTTCCTCACCAGTGAGAGAGGCGGCCCAGCGCCGGCCTGGGAGGGTCAGGTCAAGGTAGATGAGGCGTGGATCCAGGCACCAGCGGAGTTGCCGGCACACATGCCTGCTGTGGGACCTGTCACTGCATGGCCTCTCCCACTCTCATCAACTTATGCCTGCCACTCATGGTGCATTTGTCACACCTTTGGAGACGTCCATGTTTAGTCATGTCTCTCCTGAAAAAGTTTACCCTTGAGAGTCGGCCCCTCATTACTTGCCTTAGTCCCCTCCCCCTCAGAGTGGCTCATAGGGCTGTGCAAGGCAAATGTGTGACCGAGGACAAATTCCTGCCTGTAGGACCTCAGGAGGGGCGGTTTGGGAAGGGTCTGCCACTGACTCCTCATGCCTCCTGTGATGGTCCATGGGACAGGTGGGACAAAGGGTGGTTGGGGCAGTAAGTTCCCTGTGGCCCCTCCTTATGCATCCTGGAGAACTGTTGCCCTCCCATCTCCTGCTTTGTGCTTCGGATATTCATCACCTTTCCTCAGTCAGCCCTGTGCTGTGGATCCTCAGAGGGTGGAGATGACAGAGGGCTTTGGTGACAGTGCCACTGCTCACATGATGGGGACAACATGTCTGCAACCATAGGGGTTTTAATAGCTACAGACATGGCTGGCTTTAGCTTTCTTCTAATGGCAGCCAAGAAGACTGGTGAAAATTGAGGAAGGGGTCACTGGAAACAGAGAGAACCACTGAATATGTGGAGTTTCTAGTTATTCCTGCAACAGAGGATGACACATGAGTGTCACAGGCAAATTCATTATCTCATCAATCATTTACCCCTGTTTACTGGCCAAGCAGAGGGAAGATAACTCAGAACGATACCTTCTTTTCTTCCCTGGGCAGAGACCAACATCTGGAGGCCTGATTTCAAGGCCAGTCTTGACCACTGACAGGCTGGGTGACTTTGGGTAAAGCAACACTCTCTGAGCACAGTTGCCCTATTTCTTAAAAATGGTTGTTCCTACCCTGCTGACTTCCCAGAGTTTTGGTATTGAGCCAATGTCTTGAAGTGGCAAAAAATGCCCTGTCCACACTGATAAGGCTTATGTCGCATGGCAGTCCCATGATGATGAGCAAAGAAAGCACAGAGAACACAGAGGAGCAGACTGTGGTCTCCATTTGCAAGCTGATGGTTAAGGTGGCATCCCTCTGGCCAACACAGGGTGGTCAGCAGAAAACTGGGAGGCCATTAGGGTTCCCTTCTTTTGTCCCCAGCCTCAGAATGTAGTGGAACCTGTGCCCTGTGGTGTTCATGGACAGGAGTGGGAGGAAAACAGGACAGAAGGAATGTAGCCTTCAAGACTCTTCAGAGGGGGCTGCTGTCTCTCCCACTGGCACAGGGACCTCTGGCCTCTCTCCCATAGGGCTGTGTCTGGCGGAGCAAACTGTGAGATGGTGCACCGTCTCAAATCATGAGGTCAGTAAGTGCGCCAGTTTCCGCGACAGTATGAAAACCATTGTTCCTGCTCCTCCTCTTGTCGCCTGTGTGAAGAGAACCTCCTACCTGGAGTGCATCAAGGCCATTGCGGTAAGTCGCTGCTGCCTAAAGGAGAGTGGAAGAAAACCGGTACTTTCTCTTTCTTCTGCTGTTTTGGAACAATTCTTTACTCACAGGTAGGAGGCTGATGTGTGGGGCAGTCAGCCCTCAATGCTAATAAACCTACTTCAGAAATGGAAATTGCTGTGGTCATTTTAACGAGTCTTAAAGCAAAATCCAGCAGGCTCTGACAGGGAACTATTTTGAGGCCCTAAGTTCTCTGAACTCAAGGGAAAAAACAGGAATGTTTGCTATCAAAATTATCATGTAACATGGTTTTGGAAGTTCTTGATACATCATGGGAAGTAGATGGATGATGCTCCCAGGGAAGAGGAATATGGTATCATTGCAGGTGATGGCTGATCCCTTTGTTTTGTAGATCTTCCAAAATACTCTTCACTCCTTCAACACTGTTCCTGCACATCTGAACATGGGTCAGACCCTGTGCTTGGCAATGGGGCTGCAGTGGTGAATTTAAATACACATGGTCCTTACTCTTGAGGAGCTTACAGTTTAGTAAGGAGAGAAGAAAAACATGCAAACAAGTAAACATGTAATTTCAAATTGTGTGATGTACAATGAAGGGAAAGAGTAGAATGCTCTGACAGAGACTTTCAGAGGAAACTTGCTTTGGCCTGGGTGTGACAGTCTCCCTGAGAGGGAAGCAATGAAACTGAGACCGCAGGGATGAGTGTGGCTAAGCCTGCCAAGAGCCATGGGTAGAATACGCCAGGCAGTGAACAAGGGCATGTGCAAAGGGCCTGAGACGGGGGAGAGCTGGGCTTTTTTGAGTTGCTGTAGGGAAGCCAGGGTGACAGGAGCAGAGCAAGCAGGAGGCTGGCAGGAGCGATGAGGTGGGAGAGGTAGACTCAGCCAGATGGAGCAGGATTAACTTGAAAAATCAGTGATTTGGTATAAACAACTGGTTTGGGGGGTGTGTGTGTGCGTTTTAATTGGACCTCAGTTACTATCATGGCTTAATAATAACTCTGGAATGATGACATACATTCAGCTTTGGTCCATGCATGCCCCTCTTTATTTTTGAAAATGTTAATAATATAAAATAATACTATCCATGAACCCACCACAGGTTCTCAAAGCTTCATCATTGCCAGGACCTTACTTCCAGGCCTACTGTTCAGCAGCACTGGATTCTGTGGGAATGGTGCCACTTGGAGGGCCATAACCCACTGGCCCCACGTACGACTACCTATGTGTTTCCCCACCCTGAGCAAACAGAATCCTAAAACTTTCTTGCTTTTTATTCTAGTTTTAAGACTTATATAGTTTTGCTTCTTAAAAAATTTTATAAATATCACATTACTGTGTGCTGTCTTCTCACACTTGCTTTTTCCTCCTCAATATGATGCTAAGATTCACCTGTTGATGCTGTTGAATATCGCTATTGTTCCTTCACTTTCACAGCTCGACAATAGTCCATTATGTTAGTGTACCACAATTTATTTTTTCTTTTCTGGTCATTAGGCATTTGAATTGTTTCCAATTTTTTGTTATTCTAATCAGGGTTTGAGGAATATTTTTATACAAATCTCCTGAGACACAGTATGAATAGTTTCTTCTGAATATATACGTAGTAGTAGACTTGCTGTGTCATGGGATATGTGAGTATTTGATTTTTAAGACAATGCCAAGTGCCTTTGATTTTTAAGCAAATTCAATGTGGTTCTGTCAATTTCCACTCCCAGCAGCAGTGTATGAGAGAATAACCATATCATTCTTGGTGAAGTTGATATTTTGCGATTATGAAATAATCGCTATCTCTGGCAGTGCTTTTTGACTAAACTCTGTTTTTCTGATATTAGAATACTACATCAACTTTCTTTTGGTTAGTATTCCCCTCCTCTATCTTTTTCCATTCCTTTATTTTCAACTTTCTGTGTGCTTATGCTTTAAGTGTGTCTTTTGAAAACTGTATATTGCTAGATTTTGTTTATTAACGCAATCTGACAATCTTATTTATTTTATGTGGTAAATTTAGAGCTTTAATAATTATTGTTTTTATTGATAAATTCGGACTTATTTCTGCCATATGACTTTTTGATTTCTCTTAGTCCTGCTTTCCCTCTGATTTCTGATTTTTAAAAATTGAGTTTGTACATGTGTGTGTTCACTTGCATCGTTTTCTCTTTGTTCCACTCTCCCCGCACTAGTAGTGAATTTAAACTCTTTATTTAAATTCTTTAATGATTTCCCATTAATTTTTACTGTATACTTTTAGCTTACCAAAGTGTTACAGTAAAAGAATCCTGACTCTTCTTCCCAAACAATAAAAGGACTCCAGAATACAGTGGCTCAGATTTCCCTCTTCCCTCTTTAGATATTACTATTTAATATTTTATATCTATCATTTTTAACCCCACATGTAAATACTTCACGTATTTGTAGGCACTATATGTAAATATATTTGTGTCTGTGTTTGTATGTGTGTGTCTGTGCATGTGTTTATGTCTGTGTGTGTGTATACACACCCAGAAATTCAGAAAGAGGGAGAGAGAGAGAATATTTGGATTTACCTACATTTTGCCCTTTGATTTGTTCACCGTTCCTTCTCATGTTTCAGACCATCCTTCTGGGAGATGTTTCCTTCTTGAAATATGGTCTTTTGGCGACCCTTTAGAGTCAATCTCTTGGTGTTAAACTCTCTCAGTTGCTTGCTTGTTTGTTTTCTCTGAAACTGCTTTAATCTCCCCCTTATTCTTAAATGGTAATTTTGCTTAATGTATAATTTCAGTATGACATTTTCACAGTTTTAAGATATTATTCCACTGTCTCCTGACTTCCATGGTAGTTTTGAGAAGTCTGGTGTTATCCTGTCATTCTTTCAATCATCTTTTCCCTGGATAATTTTGAGATTTCATTTCCTTGATCTGTGGTGTTCCACAGATTCACTATAATATTTGCAGTTGTGGAAATCTTGGTACCTATCCTGCTTAGGGAATACTGGATCTGTGGAATCATGTTTTTCATCAGTTCTGGAAAATTTGCAGCCATTGTCTCTTTAAATACTGCCTTGTCTTCAATCTTGCCCTTTTTTTTTTTTTTTTAATTCCAGCATTCCAAGAAGACACCTGTTAGGCCTTCTTTAATCTAGCCTTCATTATCTTTTAATCCTTCTTTCATAATTTCCATCATCCGCACTTCTTTTTAGCAGCATCCAGGAAAAATTCTTCAGCTATAGCTTCCAGTTCATTAATTCTCACTTTAACCATGTCTAATAACTTGTTGCTCATTCATTCATTTTTTTATTTCGTTATATTTTTTGTTTCTAGAAGCACTAGTTTAAATAATTTTTCTTTTTATTCCTGATAACTTCCTTTTCTATGCTTATCTATGTGGTTGTAACCTTCACTTTGTACGTAAAACTAAATACCTCATTGGTAGCTCTTCTCCTCGCATCCAACAGTTCCAAGCTCCACCACCTCGAGGGCCCAAGCCTGTTGCTCCTGTTGATGCCCACACATTGCAGCTCACCTTCTTCTGAGTTTGGTTGTCTGCACCTGCAAGGTCACGCTTGATTTTCTTCTTCCCCCTCCCTGCTGGTTCAGGTTCCTCTCAGAACCCCTGCTGCTCTAATGGATCCCATGAGTCAGGCCTTGGCTCCTGGGTTCCTGAACCCCTGAGGTTCCAGTGATTCCTGTTCAGGATCCTGGTGTCTTGGCCAAGAAAGTCCCAACCTCACTGCTCTGGGAAAAGCTCTTGTTGGTTTGCTCATTTATTTGTATTCTGTGCTGTGTGGGGTGGGTGGCATGAGTCTCTGGAGGTTACACCCACCTTTTGTGATACCAAGAAAGCCACAAAGATTGTTTCATATCTTGTATGTAATTGTGGGAGAGAAGGGTCCTTTACCAATGCGAATGTATTTAATGGCACTAAAATGTACCCTTAAAAATGGTTAAACAGTAAATTTTATCTTATGTATTTTATTACAATAAAACAACAACAAAAACGACCCCAACCTTTAAAAGAAAAGTTTCAGCTAGACAAACATATACTTTGGCTTTTATTAATATTATATTTCATTTGGAAATACTATTGTCTCTTTTTTCTTCTTTTTTTAAATTTATTTTTTTATTGAGGCAACATTGGTTTACAACATTATATAAATTTCAGGTATACATCAAGAAATACTATTGTCTTATTACTTACCTATAACATGACACATGATGGAGCTTTGTTTCCTGCCTTGTAATTTAACCAGTAAGAACTATTCATAGGGTACTGGCAAAGGCTTCTAGAAAAATCATTTGATTAACGATATTTGAAGCAAGAAAAGAAGGCAATAAAAATATGTTATTAAGTATATATACAAAAGATAGTGCTTCTCACTTTAAGAGAAAATAAATTCTAGACCTGGTGGGAAGGCACCTATAATATTTCAAGGAACTGTTGGTTTAAAGATGAGAGTTAGTAGAAGCAGAAATTAAAAAAATTAAAAAGCAGCAAGTAACAGTGTAATGGAATAAACTCGGACTACCTAGATTCAAATTCCAGCTCTGTGACTTACTAGCTATGTGGCCTGGTGAAGTGACAAACTTTCTGTGCCTCTGTTTTTTAATCTTTAAAATGGAGCTGAGTTGAACAGTGGTGACCTGTGATGTGTCTGAATAGTCTATTAAATGAACAATGAGCCATAAGAGAAGTAATAATCAGCATTCAACCATTAGTTCATAGTATAAGCAAGAAGATAAACCCAGAGAAAGTGCTGAATCCTTGAAGAAAAGACTCCTGCAGTTGTTGGGACCCAGGAAAGGAAGGAAAAGAACTGAGTACTGAATCAGAGTGGAGACAAGTGTCTTCAAGGCTCCCCTCACCGATGAGGAGGGCTTCACAGAGTGCCTGAGGAGGACCTCAGCAGAAGGCCCAAGATAAAGAGGTCACCAAAGGGAAGCAACTGAGCTCACATTGTAAACATGTGTATGAGCACGGCCTGGCAGGCGGCCCCGAGTCCTTGACTGCAACCCCCTTCAGAGCCTGTAGTGCGTGGGCTGTGCACCCCGTCTGGTGCCGGGAGAGCAGCTTTCCCCCATGAGGCCTGCCAGGTAAAGCCTCTGTAATTCGGGTGGATCTTGAAAGATCACGCATAGGTGTCTGGGCCAAGAGCCAGATTCCTCACCAGGGAGAAGAGACAAATGATACATTCCTTCCTCTATGTGGGAGGAATAGGAATATGGCGGCCAAATCCCCTCACCACAGAGGCAGAGTCAACCGAAGCCCATGGTGCGGTGCACGGTCTGGCGAAGCTGCGGGTTCCTCTGGCCCCAGATCCAAGAAGCTCCGCCAGTCACCCCTACTTGCCCCGGTTTAGGTGGGCCTTCCTTGGAAGTGAGGGCTTCATCCAGGTCTGGTCTGTTCGCTTTCAGGATAACGAAGCGGATGCTGTGACGTTGGATGCAGGTTTGGTGTTCGAAGCTGGCCTGTCCCCCTACAACCTGAAGCCTGTAGTGGCAGAGTTCTATGGGTCCAAAACTGGTAAGTTCTCCCTGGGGATCCAGGAAGGAGTTTGTGGCCCTTGTTCTCTCCTGGTAGACGCTGAGTCTTGTCTTGTTCAGGCAGGTAATGGAGATTAGATAGTGAGGAACATTCCCCATTGGGGAGAGAGTAGGGAATGAGGGCCCCTGTCAGCCCCCGCAGTACAACTCAAGGCCTCTGGGACTTTGGGCTGGTTGAGGACTGGTGCTCTGGACACTGACCTCCTGAGACAGGAAATATGCTCCCGGGAGAAACAGTGCAGGCTGTTTGCACCCTGACCCAATTACTGTGGTTTAGAGCTGTATAGAGGAGTCCTTCAGATGATAGGTGCCACACACAGGGGAGAGACCACACAGAAAAACACACTCAGAGCCTCGACAGCCCTGCCTCTCTCCCGAGAGCAACTTGACTGTCCCTGGGCCTATTTCAGGGGACAGGAAATACTTAGAGGGAGTTAGCAATGTGGCCTCTGTGCCACAACCCCAGTTTCTTGGTGGGCTTGGGTTGGTAAGTGTGGGCCGACACCCTCCAGGGCCAGAATAGGTGAGCGCATTTGGGGCACATGTGCATGTGGCTTTCTTGCCCCTGTATTTGCCTGGAGGGTTATTACAAATGTCCCCCTCTTGTCCTTTCTTTTCCCTGTAAGCCTAGGAAGGTTTTTCTGATCCCTCCCTCTTTACAACCCAATGTAAGTGTGGCCTGGGAGTTACCCTTCCCTACTCAGGAGCCCAGTAGTGATCAGCAGTGTTCCCCTGTGGCCCAGGTTGAGGGTCTTTCATTCCTGCTATCCCTTTGCAGAGCCACAAACCCACTATTATGCTGTGGCCGTGGTGAAGAAGAACAGCAATTTCCAGCTGAACCAGCTCCAAGGCAAGAAGTCCTGCCACACGGGCCTTGGCAGGTCTGCTGGGTGGAACATCCCCATTGGCTTACTTTATTGGCAATTGCCTGAGCCACGTGAATCTCTTCAGAAAGGTAAGCAGGGAGGAGGGTGAGTGCCCTTGGGCAGGCATCTCTTCTTCAGATGCCCCCACAGGCCATACTGGGGTCACTCAGACACCATCAGGAGATCATGTATGATGACTCTGGGGGTGGAAGTGGGAAGTAAACCAGCTTTAAATGGGCAGGTCTATTGCACCAGCAGCCCTTGGGGGGTGTCAGCTGAATCTTTTCTTCTCTGAGCTCCCAACACCCCACCAGGGGCTGTCCTGAGCAGTGGGAGGAAGGGGATGAAGCTTGACAGAGGGCTTCAGTCAGGGCCAAGGTTGCTGGGCCCTGTTGTCTGCTTCTCCAGGGTGCTTTCCTGTCTGTGGCCCAGTGTGTCTCATTCTCCTAGAGGGTTTTCTGGTGGACATCTGCTGGCCATGAGCTTGGCCTGCACCTCTCCAGGCCATAGCTCCCAGAGACCTCTCTTTGAGCTGTTTCAGTCTGACAAGGCAGCAAAAGGGGCTGACAGCGACCTAGGACAGGTCTTGGTTGGTGGCAGGCACAGGCCTGGTTCTTAGGGAGGAAGGTAGGATGACAAGGGTTAACTCTCCCGTTTTGGAAATGCTTGGTCTTGAAGAAGGAGCACACAAAAGGGCAAGCTGGGACTGGGTGTACTGATTTTGGTTTGCTCACTGTCTGTTGCTGAATGAGCCTGGGCTGGAGCTGTAATTGCACCTGGCCAGGCTGCTCACACCATGTGCTCCATGTCTCTGTGTTGAGCAGCAGTGTCCAATTTCTTCGCGGGCAGCTGCGTACCCTGTGCAGATCGGACAGCTGTCCCCAACCTGTGTCAACTGTGTGTGGGGAAAGGGACAGACAAGTGTGCCTGCTCCAACCACGAACCGTACTTTGGCTACTCAGGTGCCTTCAAGTGAGTGAGACCGACTGCTGCTCCACGGTCACCAAAATACCCAATGTCCTTAGGTTGGGAGACCCTCCCTGGCCCATGGCAGAGCCCAGCCTGCAACAGGGGCATCCAGGAAGACTAATCCTCTCCCAGTGACTCAGCGATCAGCTGGGACTCCCCAGGCCAGGCTAGCATATGCTCCCTTCATGTGACACTGACAAGGAAGGCCCTCTCGGAGGACCCCTTCTGTTTCCCCACAGCCCTCAAACCTGGCCAGTATCTCCTCTCATTGGCCTAGGCAGAACCTGAGGGAACAGCCATGTCCCTAGTGTCTGGGCCATTCTTCAGTGAGTGACCCTCTGCTTTTTGTTGTAGCAGTGTCCTCTGCTCAATGCACTGGCCTCTCTATTGCCTCCCCTCACTACTCCTGTGCAGACAGCTCATGTGGCTGATTTCTTGCTCCCTCTTTTCCCTTGGTTATATCCTTGAGTTTTATAGCCAGCCAAGGGTCCTCCTTCCTCAGGTGACACTATTCCTTTATTCTCCATTTCAGAAGTTTGAAAACTCTTTTCTGAATTAAAATATCTTCAGTGCTTTTTTGCTGCTTTGGGGCACATGGTGAGGAACCTCCAGCTCCTGTGGGCTCATCCCCCATCTCAGTGGTACCCTGGATATCAGCGCCCCATGGTGCTGTCTCAGCTGTGGGTCCCAAGGCTGGACAGTGTGATCAGACCTTCAAGCCTGAGGAGACGGGCCTGCCCTGCAGGAACCCTCCTCAAGTGTCTTTACCCCACAGGTGCCTGGCGGATGGCGCTGGGGACGTGGCCTTTGTCAAGCATTCAACAGTATTGGGTGAGTGACAGAAGAATTTGCAGATCCCCTACCAATCAGTGGGCCTTCTTTTTTCTTTTTTTTTTTAAAGATTTAATTTTTTTCCTTTTTCTCCCCAAAGCCCTCCAGTACATAGTTGTATATTCTTCGTTGTGGGTCCTTCTAGTTGTGGCATGTGGGATGCTGCCTCAGCGTGGTTTGATGAGCAGTGCCTGTCTGCGCCCAGGATTCGAACCAATGAAACACTGGGCCGCCTGCGGCAGAGCACACGAACTTAACCACTCGGCCACGGGGCCAGCCCCTCTTCTTTTTTCTCTTGTCCCCTTTTTCATGCTCAAGAGTCAGACATGAGCATAGTGTGTTCCTCCTTTATCATTACTTGGGTTTCCACCTGTGCAGAGCTGTGAGGCTGTGCAGTCCCCATCTGGATTCCTGGGCCTCTTTCCATCATTCAACCTCCTGAACACAGGGACCCTTCCTCCTGGTCACTGTTGCCACAGCAAAGGATTGGGGGCAAGTCTGGCCAACCCTGGCCTGAAGTCGGCCTACTGAGATGAGACCTACTGTGGGGTGTGGGGCGGTCACACCTGTATTGGGCATCAGATACTTCTTTGCTTGTAACTGGCTGTGGGATCTTGAACAAGTCAGTTTCCTTATGTTCTCTGGCCTCAGTGATTGCCCCAAGCCTCTCAGCTCATACATTTCATGATGCAGTGGGATTACAAGGGCAGGGGAAGGGCACCACACCTCATGGCTCTGCCTGCCGTCGGCTTATCTGGGCTTTCCTCCCCCAGAGAACCTGCCACAAGAGGCTGACAGAGACGAGTATCAGCTGCTCTGCAGGGACAACACCCGGAAGTCAGTGGATGAATACAAGGACTGCTACCTGGCCAGCATCCCTTCCCATGCCGTTGTGGCCCGAAGTGTGGGCGGCAAGGAGGACTTGATCTGGGGGCTTCTCAACCAGGCCCAGGTACTGAATCCACCATCCTCCCTCCTGTTTGGATTTGGGACATTTTCCTTCATTCCCTTCTTGCCACTGTAGAAGTCCTTCTGTTTTCAGGACACAGTGGGAACCATGCCACACATCATCCACTCGTCTAAAGGCGCCCAGCAGGGATTACTCTCAGAGTCACACAGAGCCTGGTCCTGCATTATCATGTGCCAGACCCTTTCATTCTGGACCAGCGACATGAAGATGCTCCTTATTGTTCTATTCCATTTCTTTCCATATAAACCAGGCCTTCTAGGCCAAGAGCAAACACTTCCTCCCCCGTGAGGCCTTCCATCACCTCCCCAGAAGGAAATGATCTCTCTCCTGATGTCCCTCAGCCTGACAGCAAAGGCAAGCACAGTCGGTTTTACTTCCTAGAGTAGGGGGATTCCAGAACTGACCCAACTTTCTCTTGTACAGCCCTCCCATCTGTCCATCAAGAGTTTAAGTGGCAATCACACAGTGTCAGCTTCTGAAGGAGATGCATTTCTTGCACTCAGTGAGCTGTCGACCCAGCCAGGGAGACAGGCACAGAACCACGTTCAGGGAAATGGTGTGGTGTGGCCCCAAGAGGGTTGTGAGTGGAGAAGGTACTGGGTGGAAAGAGCAGGCCTGACTGCCCTCTCTCCTGGCATCTTGAAAATTCCGTGGCCTTAATTCAGTTTTCTGGGAATATTGTTTTTCCTCAGTCCCATTTTGCAGCCTGCCTTGTCGCTATAGCCATTCACTGTTGTGTTTTACTATAAACAGGAACATTTTGGCACAGAAAAATCTAAAGACTTCCATCTCTTCAGCTCCCCTCATGGGAAGGACCTGCTGTTTAAGGACTCTGCCCTTGGCTTTTTAAGGATTCCCCCTGCGATGGACACCTGGCTGTACCTTGGATATGAGTATGTCACTGCTATTCGGAATCTAAGGGAAGATATACGTAAGTACTTGAGAAGGATCATGTCACCCTAGGAGCTTGGAAACCTGGTGAGGGTGGGGACCAGTGATAGACTCTTTCCAGGTACCGAACGCCTGCCCTGATATTCCTTTATCTGCCCTGCCTGTGCCGCCCAGTGTTAGATGGATGCTAAATGACATCAGTCATCATGAGGTGGGCCTGGACATCCCCAAAGGGCATTAAGGGAAATTCCTGCTTAAGATGACTTGGATTGATATCAGCATCATTTCCCTTATATGAGTCAGGGCCGCCCTGCCCACTTTGTGAAGCCAATTAGCCTGGTGCAAAGTAAGTCAAATAGAATGAAACTGCTACAAACTTGCACATCTGCAGCCAATACTATGGTCAACATGTGCCAGAGTGAAGCTGGAGCTCTAGACACATCAATCCTGGTCCTGAATTTCACTGGGGATGTGTCTAATCATTCATTCATTCAACAGATATTTATGGACCATCTATACATAAACTGTGCTAGGTGTTGGGCATATACACACATATCAGCTTCTGCTGTCATGGAACTTTCTCACTAGTGGAGAAGACAAATGTTCAATGAATAGTCACTCTGTTGAAAGACCAATTAAAAATGAGAGATCTGCTCAGAAGAAGAAAAAAAAAAACAGAACAAAATATCATAGTCCTACGAAACCATAAAAACAAAGGAAAACAGGTCTTGGAGTTGAGAGAAGGCTTCCCTGGGGAAGTTATTCTTGAACAGTGTCCCTTTATTCAGCAGACATTATTGCGCTGACCATGAGCCAGGTGCTGCCCTGAACAATGAGGGTGCTGTGGAGAACAAGACAGGCGTGGCCCTTGCCTTGGCCAGGCTTCTGTTCTCCTGAAGAGAACAGACAAGGAACAATGAACAATAAACAAATAAATAACAACAGCTCAGGTGCTTAAGTACTATTTCAAAAAGAAGAGGAAAAATCTAATCTGAAGTGATAAAGTGCCCAGGGGTCAGGAGGAGGGTTGGCTTCTCAGAAGAAATAACTTTAAGCTAACTCTAAATGATAAGTCAAGCAAGAGATTGTTATTATCTTTGCTTTCTAAGAGCTTAATTCCTTGAATGGACCTGTTGGTGTATTGCTGCCAAATTCCAGCATTTGCCTGAAGACAGTAACCTTCATAACTGGAGGGCAACTTCTGGGCCCTCTTCTTATTTCTGCTTCCTTTTCTTATGCCCTAGGCCCAGAAGTCCCAAAGGACGAATGCAAGAAGGTGAAGTGGTGTGCAATAGGCCACCATGAGAAGGTCAAGTGTGACGAGTGGAGTGTAAACAGTGGAGGGAAGATAGAGTGTGAGTCAGCACAGTCCACCGAAGACTGCATTGCCAAGATTGTGGTACGTCACTCCTGCCTCCGTAGGGCAGCATCCCTTCCACTGCTGCCTGCCTGGGCCAAGGGCTGAGTGAGCGTTCCTGGGAATGATGTGAACCCTGGGTTCCCAGGAACCCTGCCCTCACTGTGAGAGTCCAGCCGCACAGGAGCTTCAGATCTTTTGAGCTCGTGGATCTAAAGGGCTCCTTAGGGCTCCGTTTCCTTCTCGTGTTACCACCCAGTAGAGGGCCGACTAAGCAGTGTCTGCTTAGCGGAGGCGGGCCCGCGGTGTGGGCGTGCCTGAGACCCACAGTGTGCTGTGACCAGTGCGATAAGGCCATGTGGATTGTGCGAGCAGGTGGAAGTTTAGCTTTCTTGATCACAAGAGCATTCCGTGTTTGCTTTTAGAAAAGAAAATAAGATGTAGTTGTAATCTTCTGACACAGAGAAAATCTTGTTAATTGGGATCATATCATATACACAATTTACTAACCTTTTTTCACTTGATATCTAGTGAGCTTTTCCCATGTCACAAGTCATTTTTAGAAACCATGATTAAAAATGTTATAATCTATTTTTCTTTTTTGAGGAAGATTAGCCCTGAGCTAACTACTGCCAATCCTCCTCTTTTTGCTGAGGAAGACTGGCTCTGAGCTAACATCCATGCCCATCTTCCTCTACTTTACACATGGGACGGCTACCACAGCATGGGTTTTGCCAAGCGGTGCCATGTCTGCACCCGGGATCCAAACTGGCGAACCCTGGGCTGCTGAGAAGCGGAATGTGTGCACTTAACCGCTGTGCCACTAGGCCGGCCCCTGTAATCTATTTCATAGTTGTGGATGTGATGCAATTTATTTAGCCTTGTATCAATATTATCCATAACACCATTTAGTCTGTTTCTATCCTTTTGTTATTATGAATCATACTTGCATGTTTTTACTCACTTACACATTTTACCTGAATAGTGTCCCACATATCTGATTATTCCTTTAGGGTGTAATCCTGGAAAGTATATTGCCAGGCCCAATGGAAAACTTGGCAATCTTTTTGAATTTAAGCATTTTTGTAATTCAGGGCTCATTAAATCTGAGAATGAGGTCATTTGAGTATATTTTACTCATTCATTAAACATCTCATCTGCATCAAGCACTGAAATAGCACTTAGCCAATGTGGCCAAGATTTGGGGCTGGAGCTTCCATCAGGAGGCGCTCTAGCCCTCAGACACAGCCTTGAATCCTTGACTCCACTTGTCTGTCTTACAAATGAGAATTCTTGGTGTCAGAAAAGTGTCGTGGGAGTGTCTCTGGGACAGTGTGTCCTATAAGAGGACATGAGGACTGAATGTGGGTCTTTCTTCCTGATGAAACGAAGCAAGGCACCCAGAGTTGATCATCAGCTGATGATGGTTTGGGTGAAAATGAGAGCACCTTTTGTTGTCTATGCTGGGTGCATCTGACTGATCCTTTAGGGGTCCAGAACTAGCACCTGCTGTCTCCTGGGGCCTTCATGACCTGTGCTGGGAAGGCTGCTTCAAGGAAACGGCTGGAAGGGCAAGTGGGACAGGAGGTGGCCTCTCTTCATCTGCTTGATGTGCTGTGTCTTTGCAGAAAGGAGAAGCTGATGCCATGAGTTTGGATGGAGGTTTCATCTACATAGCGGGCAAGTGTGGTCTGGTGCCTGTCCTGGCAGAGAACTATCGTAAGTGGAGGGGGTACCTCTCAGTATTTTATTTCCTCTGGGCCATGGAGAGAGGAGATGGGAAAATCACAGCCTAATTCATACCACATGGGCCAAAAAAGTCTTGCTTACTGAGTACCTCCTACTTCTCAGGCTCAGACGCCCCTCATCCCTAATTCCCACAGTTATCTTGAAGGACGGGACCTTCTATCATACCTTCCACCAGGGGAATTAGAGGGTTTGCACTGGGAAGTTCCGGCTAAAAGTGACTCGGCTGCAAAGGACAGCTGGGATTCCTGGCAGGTCTTGCGTCCAAAACTCACACTTCTCCTATTGGCCTGGTACAGGGATTCAGGTAGAGTGGTCACAGGACAGACAGAGCAGGAAACTTGAAATTCCTGATTTTTGGCTAAATTCCAGAGGCCAGCGAGCTAAAGTGAATTTGCATAATCCAGGGAACCTGGACTTTTTGGGAATTGGTGATATGTAGATAGTTTTCCTGGCTCTTTTTATTCTGAGCTACAATATAGGAAAGGCATGATTTCCAATGTATAAATAAGTGTTTACTCACTTCTTTAGGTTTTTCTTCTTCAGAAACTGATCCTGGCCGTCCATGTGGTATGGACACAGCAAAGAAAGGTGAGTTGGGATTGGTAATCTCATGAGTTAAAAGGTAAGTTCCCATTTTGGGGGAGAAAGGGTAAGGTAAGTATAAAATTCAAATCACTAGTAGATAGGGCAATAGAAGACACCAATTTTTGAATGCAAAAGAATCATGGAAGGATAGTGTTGGATAATGATGGTTATTCCAATTTACTTGCCATGACTTAGACATAGGATATCTCATTTAATCCTATTAGGTAGATATTGTTATCCTCTAAGGATATAACAGCTCAGAGTTTACAAGCTGCCTAGGCTCCTATATCCAGTAAGCAAATCCACACCCTCCCCACTATTCCTCACTGCCTCGCACTACATGATGCCGGCATACTTTTAGATGAGGGTTAGCCCAGTCGAGGAGCCTTGCATATATGTGCCTGGCAGGGCTGAGGAGAGAGGCTCACACAGGCAGATGTCTAGGAGCATGAAATTACCCAGCTACAGCTGGGCTCAGGAACCCAGGCCAACCTGGCTCTCACCCAGGGCTCTTGCTGGGGGTGGATCTGGAAAGATGGGGCAGGAGCAAAACAGGAAATCTTACCAAGGTGAGCACTAGGCCCCGGAGCCTCTATGCTCAGACCCTGCAGCCATTAGTGTGCAAGTCTGCCCTTGTCACTTCTCCCAGTTACAACCTGCCAGCCTCTCCCCATCACCTTAAGAGCCACGCTTGTTAGCTGAAAATAGACTCATTCTTATTCCATGGACAATAAGACATATCTATGTTCTGTTGGAAACCATTTCCTGAATTAATAACATTGGAAAACTGAAATCATGGGTTGATGTTCTATTCCCAGTTTTAAAGACCAGCATGTATTCTCTGCTAAAGATGGCAGCTGTCTTGGTTTTGACTGTTTCCACTTTGCATATTTATTTTGATGCAAACCTGTATTCTCCTTATCACAAAGTATCTGACCAGAATATTCCTTGTAGTATATTGGTCATTTCCTACTCTTTCCTAATAATTGTTAAGTATAAAATGTTGGAGTTACATGTACTCTTCAGTATCCATTCCTCTGATATTCCACAGTGGAGGGTGAGTTACTGGTTTATAACTTTAGTAGCTTTATGCTTTTGGGGAAGGGTTACACACCAGCCATTGCTCTGATGACAATGTATTCTTACTATTTTGTTTTTTGAGTTCAGATTAATCTCCACCGGACAGAGTGGCTTATATTTCACTTCAGTCAGTTATTGGGAAGACGCTTTCAAAGAGAGAAGGAATGATTTGGGATAATTTTGATTCCATAGAGAGATGGCAGGCTTTGATTGTAAACAGACATTCTGGAAGGCCCGGAGGTGTTAATGCTTCCTTTTTTGGTGTCTTTCTTTTAGCGTATTATGCTGTGGCCGTGGTTAAGTCCTCATCAGGTCCTGACCTCACCTGGAACTCTCTGAAAGGCAAGAAGTCCTGTCACACTGGAGTAGATAGAACCGCCGGCTGGAACATCCCCATGGGCCTGCTCTATAGCGAGATCAAGCACTGTGAATTCGGTGAGTGAATCCCGGGAGCATGCTGTGGTCAGTGCCAGGCTGGAAAGAGGTGTACTGGGGAGAGAGTGGTATGGTGAAAAAGGCTGTGGCCTTGGGTCTACAGTAGTACAATTTGGTTAAAGTGAACCTCAAGGAAATATCTAAAAGGGATGGTAGGACTGGGGAGCTGAATCAGAATGGTTCTTTTCGATTGCAGTGAATATACATTTAAGTGATTAAGTGAATACACATTTACTTTTCTCTCTCATGAAAAAGACCAGAGGTGAGCAGTCCATGGCTGGTGTTGTCACTAGAAACCCAGGCTCCTTCTCTCTTTCTGCTCCTCCATTCTGAGCATGAGACCCCTATCTTCAAGGTCACCCATGGTTGCCATTGCTTCCATGATCCAGAGGGCCTCAAGGAGCAAGGAGTAAGGGTAACTTGAAGTATATGCCACCTGCTGTCACCTTATTAAAGGAACCATGCAGGAAATCTAACCAAATTACTTCAAGTAACTTCTCATTGCTCAGATCTTAGGTGCATAGTCACACTTCGCTGTAAAAGAGTCTGGCATGTTTCTGCTCAAATAAAACATGATCTTTGTTCAAAAAATGAAAAGTAGAACTACCATATGATCCAGCAATTCCACTTCTGGGTATTTATATAAAGAAAACAAAAACACTAACTTGAAAAGATATATGCACCCCTATGTTCATTGCAGCATTATTTACAATAGTCAAGATAGGGAAACAACCTAAGTGTCCATTGATGGATGAGTGGTAAAGAAAATGCAGTGTGTATATGTACAATGGGATATTATTCAGCTATAAAAAATAAGGAAATCTTGTCATTTATGACAAGGTGGATGGACCTTGAAGACATCACACTAAGTGAAATAAGTCAGACAGAGAAAGGCAAATACCACATGATCTCACTTATATGTGGAATCTAAAAAAAAAAAACAAGCTCATAGATACAGAGAACAGATTGGTGATCACCAGAGGTAGAGGGTGGAAGGTGAGTGAACTGGGTGAAAGAGGTCAAAGGTACAAACTTCCAGTTATAAAATAAATAAGTCCTGGGGATTTAATGTACAGCATGGTGACTACAGTTAATAATAGTGTATTGCATACTTGAAAGTTGCTAAGAGAGTAGATCTTAAAAGTTCTCATTATAAGAAAAAAATCTGTAACTATGTGTGATGACGGACGTTAACTAGACTTATTGTGGTGATCATTTTGCAATATATTCTCAATATCGACTCATTATGTTGTACATTTGAGACTAATGTTATATGTCAATTATATCTCTATGTCTATATATCTAAAAAATTAATGGGGAAGAAATTCAACAAAAACCAAAACCAGATCTTTGTTACTAAAGAACAAGGGAAAATGGCTAGTGGGTGGACATCTGCGATCCCTGCCACAGGGCGTTCTAGGCAACCTAAGTGTGTAGCATCCTCAGGTCTCTTGAAGGTCCCGGGAGTCTCACTGGAAATCAGTTTATTCTCTGTGTCCTCTGAATATTTTCAGGTATAAGCTTAGTTCCACCCCCTAAAAATCTATGTGTAAGTTCGCCACGGACCAATGTTTTCTAAGGGTTCTCATTTACCCTTCCTGAGTACTTCCTCCTGGCCGCCTCAAATATGTGCAACTGCTTTAAAAAGAGAGGCCTCTGAAGATGCTTAGGAACCAGACATGTCTTGTGTGTGTGGGGACTTGGAGATGAGGTCACGCTTCTGCACTGGGGTGTTCTCTGACACCAATCTGACAGGAAGCAAAGTGTGGGTGGGGCGACATCAGAAGTCCTGGCTCCCCACCAGCAAGGGCGCCACTGCTGCTCTCCCAAGCCTCCTGGCAGTCTCGCAGCCATGGCAGAGCACTGAGCTGTGGGTAAAAGGCCCCAGCCCTTTCTTGAGCTTGGAGTTTTAAGTGCTGTTACAGGCTCTTCTAATAAGTGGCAGGGGAAGGAAACATCTGAAAACAGGTGGCACAAGTTCAGGGCGTGAGACCTTCCATTTTATCCCTTTTATATTGACTTTCACGTCGTTTCCATCTCATCTCTCTTTACATAAGTGATGACACTGTCAGGGAGCCCATGGAATCCCCTTCACCTGAATTTGAATGGTCACTAACTTCTATTCTCAGCCTCAATTAAGTTTCCTTTTAAAGCCTATGGTCTGGCAGGTCCCGAGTTGGTGGCTGGGCACGGAATGAATGAGGATGTTCTACTGATCTTGGGCCATCCACACCTGTAATGTGTTAGAGGAAGGCCACTCATATTGACTCAGTTAGGAAGAGCTGACTTCCTCTTGTCCTTCTGCACAGATAAATTTTTCCGTGAAGGCTGTGCCCCTGGGTATAGGCGAAATTCCACCCTCTGCAATCTGTGTATTGGCTCGGCAAGTGGTCCAGGAAAGGAGTGTGAACCCAACAACCATGAGAGATACTATGGTTACACAGGGGCTTTCAGGTGAGTCTTATAATCCTG
Organism: Equus quagga; assembly: GCF_021613505.1. Lineage (NCBI taxonomy): Eukaryota > Metazoa > Chordata > Mammalia > Perissodactyla > Equidae > Equus > Equus quagga. The sequence continues at coordinate 168,163,175 of NC_060267.1, forward strand.
ATACAAATACAATAATAACCCCAGCCCTGCAAGATTCCTTTTTAGGAATTAAGGTGAAATTCTTATGTTCCTAGCCTGTTAGTCCTGCATGTGTTACAGTATCACATTTAGCAAACATATGTAAAGCCCTGTGTAAAGGGGCATCCAGGCCCCCCCAGGATACTGTCTCCAGACCTGGCTGTCATAGACAGCAAAGACTGGCAGTTGGGTGCAGATTAGAAGTTCTCAACAGAGGGTGCTTTGCCCTCCAGGGGACATTTGGCAGTATCTGGAGATGTTTTTGTTTATCCAACGGGGTTGGGAAGGGGAGGGTGCTACTGGCATCTAATTGGTGGAGGCTGCTAAACATCCTGCACACATAGGATAGCACCCTATAAGAAAGAATTATCTGGCTCAAAATGTCACCAGTACCAACACAGGAAACCCTCCTGTAGTTGAATACAGGAGTCAGCAGTCTGGTTCATGCCCTTCCATGCACTTCTGGGGAACCTACAACCATACTCACCTGGAAATATACAAAAATAAAGTACATGATTTCTACATTCCCAACTACAATCCTATTTCATGGGGTGTTTATCATTTTTATAGAGTCACCTATGCCCCTCATGACCTTACTACTTTTTAACTATCCTTTCTGATTCAAGCCTGTGTTACTTAGTAGTTCATGAATCCATCAATTACACAGTGATGGTGGTATTGTAACTGAACTTCTCAGTAGGGAAGGAAAAAACAAAGGTTATCCCAATTCTCTAGTTAGAACCAACTTGTGAGTTAGACTAAGTACAATTTGCAGTCCACAAGTTTCCAGTTTTACAAAGCAGAGTGTGAGTAAGGAATCGCCTTGTTGAAAAAAGTTAACCTCTAATGTCAGCATTGATGCTAGGAGAATGATGTAGCTCTGCTGGAGAAACTGCCAAATTTAGAATTTACTGTGTGGAACTGAGATTGTATAACTACAAAGCAAATCAGAGGTTTTGTTTTCTTTTTCTTTATTACCTACGTTAGTAATATGTAAGATTAGTGATAATAGTAGATTAGTGATAGAATGGGAGTCACAATTGCTGATCTCAGATGGCCAGCCCTGGATCTATAAGATGGCCCTCCTGAATGGCAGATGTGTCTCTCTGACCTCCTTTCTTCTCTCTGTCTCTCTGGTATTCTGCAGGTGTCTGGTTGAGAAGGGAGATGTGGCCTTTGTGAAACACCAGACTGTCGAACAGAACACTGATGGTACGTGCACATGCTCCTCTGTCCCCATAAATGGGGGTTGCTGGGTTCACTTGTGTTCAGGATGCCTTTGTGGAAGTGTTATGGACTCGGTCAGGCTCCAGAGCTCTGATTCTCAAGCTTTTTGTTTAGTGAAGACAGAAGTCTTCACCTGGGTAGGCAGAACGCTAAGGACCATGAGGTTCCAGTGGCCCTGAATTCTCTCCCAGGAATCCCCCCACAGGTGCAGGCATTGTTCCTTAAATACTTCAGTGCACATTTCCTAAGAACAAGGACATTCTCTCACATACCTACATTATAGTTAGTGAGATCAGGAAATTTATATTAACATGGAATTAGGACTCATCATGTCCACAGTCCATATTCAAATGTCAATCATTCCAAAAGGTCCTTTATAACTATTTCCTATATTTCTTGGCACTGTCCACTGAGAAGACCTAGAGACAGTGGCACACCAGTAGGAATGAGCACCAATATCTTGGCTTCTAGAACCATTCTGCAATAGAAGGAACCAGGGCCCCTTGGAAAAATAGCTGATTCTAGGGCTGGAGCAGGAAACATATAAGATGAGCCTGGAACATCATGCTGAAGTGCTCAGAGTGATGGGACATGTCAAAGCACACGGGAACCATTTTGAAGGACCTCCCACTGGCCAAATCTGGGACATTTTGAATGTTAAAAGAAATAAAATAGTAATAAGAGATAATAACCTATTGCATAAAATAAGAATACAGGAGTCCATCCTGATTATACCAATGAAGATAAAGGGAAAGATCTTTCTTATCATAGAACGCTAACTAATAAACATAGAAATAAAGTTAAAAACTATCATTTGGCAACCAACATAATAATAATTGATTCAGGCAAGAATCATCAATGGGTACTAAAACTAGTGGGTGAATAGTGGATGACTATGACGTTAAAAAAAAAAAACAAAAATTTAAAAAATGTTGGTAAGAATGAGCTCTCCACATGCCCCCTCTGTGTCACTAAGTGCTTATAGGACCTGCTACGTCCAAGCAGTTATTACTTCCCTTCCTTCCCTCATTGTCCCTTCACCCAGCCTCAGATCTTTCCAGCAACTCATCTAGAATGAACTAGCTCAGCACCAGCTCCTCCAAGAAGCCTTCTCAGATGGCACACTGGCTTCCCACAATAGAATCCTGTGTCCATATTGCTATTATTATTGAATTCATCAATTCTTTAATAAACTGTGGCCACAGAAACTTTTTGAGCTCTTTTTTACTCCTCCTATAGCCCAACACCAACTATAGTATGTGGCACACAAAAGTTCCTAAGTACTTGCTTGAAGGAACATTGTTTTGGCTAATTTTTCTTTCTTTCCTCCTACCGTTTTTGCTTTTTCCTTTAAGGGCGGTCCTTTTTCCTGCTACCTGAGTGTTACTCTAAGACTGGTTCCTTGTCACCTCTTGATTTCTTTCTGTACTCTTCTGAGTAGCGCTCCTCTCTCTGGCTCTCAACTCTCCACTCTTTGCAATGACTCCAAAAGTCTTACCTCCTGAGGGAATTTAGAGAGGAGGCCTAACCTCCCATCTAAATAACATCCCAGGATCTCTATTTGCCACATGGTTATTTTTTATGTACAAAGTACACTGGCATTGCAAATTCAACCTATATAAATTCAAACTCCTCAGATTTCTCTCAAAATCCAGTCCTCTTCCCACAGCCTCTGTCCCTAGTGAGGACTTTATTATATGCCCTGCTAATCAAGCCTGGATTAGTCTCTCAATGTTTTTGTTTCTTCAAAATATGTCTTCATTAAATTCTATGGTGTTGTGATATAGAAGAATCAGGATACCAAAGCATGTGGACTGTATGATCTAATTATGTGGATATGTGTCTGCACATCCTATATGTATAGAAAAAAGACTAGAAGAAATGCCACAGTGTTGAAAGTGGATGCTGTGGGATTATAAGTGTTGCAAAATTTTCTTCCTTATACTATGTAGCATTTTACAAATTAGCCACGATAAATAAGCATTACTTTTATTGCAAAGAAAAATTTTTATCATGTGCTTCTAGATGCCCACTGCTACCCTCCTAATGCAAACTGAATCACCTCCCATCTCATTTGTCTTCATTGTCCTATTTCAGGCCCTGGCTCACATATTAACATTGATTTCCATTTATAAGTCCTCACAGACCCACTTTTTCTCCTGCTTAAGCTCTGCACTCCATCCCACACTAAAAAGTGCCTGGGCAGCCCTCACATGTTCAGCCAAATTGCCTGAGACTGTTCCAGTGGGGCTGTTCTCCTCTCCCCCATTAGAAACACCAGGCAGGTACCTGTTCCTCAGTCTTGCCAATGCCCTCCGTCTTGCCAGTGCCCTCCGTCCTCCCGCAGAGAGGCATCCCTTTCTCCCCCTCTCAGTCCTGCACATGTTACAAGACACACCTAAAACCCTGCCTCCTCCTGACAGCTTTCCCTAACTAATGTGCTCTCGTTGTGCTGCTTCTGAGCTCACACAGCATTTAGAGTGTGTTCCACAAAATATAAAATATTATTCTGTGCCCTGAATTTTTGCTTTTGGTACTTGTGCTATTTCCCCCCTTCAATAAGATTGTGTCTTGCAGAGGGCTGAGAACACAGTATTGAATAAATGCTTAAATTACTAAGTAGAACAGGATGGGTTTGGAGAGAATGATGATGGGTTTTATTTGGAAAGTGTTGAGTTGGAGGGGCTGGTGAGAAAGGAAAGGAGAAATGTTAGAAGGTGAACGAAAGTGTGTGCAGTGACTGGTCGGAAAGAAACAGGCAATTTGGAGTTTTCTATTAAAACTAAAAGTGTACATTTGGGGAATGTAGTTACTTTATATACAGATAACATAAAAATCTTATGATAGTGAATTCCTGTATTTGTTGTTCAAGTAAGTGAAGAAAATTGAATCAAAATTAAGAAAAAGATTGTCATCCTGCATTTTAGGGGAGAAGTAAAACTTGGAAAACCTGAGAATTAACTCAGGATGAAGGAGATGAAATTCCGAGAATGGGTGAGATTTTCTTTTTCAGAGAGAATACAGAGAAGATGAAGCTAGGGACTGAGACAGGATACAGACCTGTGCACACAGAGACATGTGCACGCTTTCATGTAGAACTAGGACAAGTGAGTCAGCTTTAAAACACTGGCACCATTTCCAAAAGGGCCTCTGGGGAAAAGTTCTTTTGCTTGGTGGTACCAGATGGTATAGCACAGAGGTTGTCAACTAGCTTAGAGGGTCATGTTCATCCTACACTAGAGCAAGACGTCCAGATGCTTTGGAATCTAGTAGAAATGAAGATCTTTTTGAACATCGTCCCCAGAGTATAGTTCACTCTCCCGTGGTTGAGTGGGGCAGGTTGGAAGGGGCAGTTGTTAGGAACTCCAGATAAGTCTCTTCTTCTCCACATAACTGTAAACCCAGTGTGCGCACTTCTGCTGGCCACTGGGTGCAGGCCCTCCACACACTAGTGGGTCGGTCAGTCACATCCCCCAGTGAGAGTGCCTTGACCAAAGCCATCAGCTGTGGCTGACCCATCTTCTCTGCCCCCAGGACGTAACCCTGACGATTGGGCTAAGGATCTGAAGAGTGGAAACTTTCAGCTGCTATGCCCTGATGGCACTAGGAAGGCTGTGACTGAATATAAGAGTTGCAACCTAGCCGAAGCCCCGAATCATGCTGTAGTCTCACGGAAAGAAAAGGCAGCTTGTGTTCGCGAAGAGTTACACAACCAGCAGGTATGGACCAGCAAGGGCCGCCTACCTTCTCTTCTCGGGTGGTGTGGATGATTCGGGGGAGTTCAGGGCTAAGTGCAGCCCACACTCCAGCATTCTCTTTCTGGGAACTGGAATCCGGAGGCCGTGGATTGTGGAACCGGATCTCCTAGGCCTGGCTCTGCTGTATCTCCTGGTCACTGGAGATTAGTCCCCATCCGATCTGCATTTCCTCAGGTCCAAGAATCTCCCTTCCTGCTTGCCCCTGACCTTGCTCTTTGGTACCCTCATTTTCCCCACTGCTGCCTTTTTTTAAATGAAGGAGACTGATCCTGTTCCCGGCCATCCTTGATACAAGTCATGAAATGCAGATTTGTGTTTCTTTTGCTTAGGAAGACTGGGTATCATTCCAACATCCAGAAAAATCCAGGACCCCTACACTCAGGGAGTTTGTCCTGTGGGGAGAACAGTCAACCCAGGGCTTGCCTTGTTGGGGAAAGGGGCTGCCTGAGTATTCTAATCCTAAAGGCTCCTCTCCCCACAAATACCACTTTCCCCTCAGCGACGGCTTCCTGCCTGTTGATTCACCATTAGTTTGCTTTTTTAAAAATTAAGATAGTATATCTTTGCAAGTCTTCTTAAGGTAAATGATAAGGATAATTAGCATTTAATGCACATTTCCTAGGTGCTAAATGGAATGCCAAAATTTTTGTAATACTCATTTCACTTATAATCTTAGGAAGCCTGGAGTAGTCAAGCCTCTTGCCCGAGATAGGATCAAAGACTCAGTCAAACATGAACTTCTAACAACTACCTGTATCACTCCTCACTGGACAGCTCCCATTTAATATCTTTTTCGAAATAACACTTGGAAGGGACCTGTGTCTGTCCTCTCATTTCCTGTAGGCAGCCCCCAAGAGATATGCCAATTGGTGGGGAAGACAGATCAGAGAAGTCAGGAGTTGCGGGGACCAGGATGAACCTACAGAGGACTTTGAGGCCTCAGGAAAGCATGGAGCCAGGGCCAAAAATGGGCGAATGCCAGGCAAGGGATGTGGAAAGATCCTGAGGCATCCTCTGCAGCTTCGCTTTCTTCCCAGGGCTGATTCCCAGCTTCCAGCCTCCTCCATCCCATCCTTGTGTTCCCAGCTGTTCACTGCCACAGGTCCTCATGCACTTTCTGTCCATTTGACAGACTTTTTTTGGAAAAAATGGAAGTGTCTGCTCAAGCACGTTTTGTTTGTTCCGGTCAGCCACCAAGGACCTTCTGTTCAGGGATGACACACAATGTTTGGCCAAGCTTCAGCCCACAACAACATATGAAACCTACTTAGGAGCAGAGTATCTCACGGCGGTGGCTAACTTGAAACAGTGCTCAACCTCGAGTGAGTAGGAGGAACAGCATGGGGGAAGCTGCAAAGCAAACACAGTTGGGGTTCTGGGTGGTGGGTACAAAAGGAAGAGTGGGCTGTAGCCCCCAGGAGATGATCAATGGACAAGATGAGATGATGAGGGAACAATGTAATCTCAGCATGTATGAAAGGCTACTTGTATGGGCAGATGATAAGGTGGACACAGGCTCAGGCTCAGGGCACTGAGGTAGTGATCTACCTGGACAGGCAGAATTCCATGTTATTACTAAGAAAAGGAAGAGGTTTACGTGCACATGCCCATTGCTCTGCGATAAACTCCTTTTTATACCGAGCTGTGTTATCCAATATGGTAGCCTGTAGCTACATGTGGCTATTTAAATTTAAATTAATTAAAATTAAACAAAATAAAAAATTTAGTTCCTCAGTCATACCAGTCACAATTCAAGTCCTCAGTAGCTACTTGTGGCTCCATATAGGTGAGCAAAGAGAACATTTCCATCATTGCAGAAAGTTCTTTTATACAGCACTGCTCTTGAGAGCTTGAACAATGGTAAGTTTTGGTAACTACAAAGTTGCCATACATACTACTCATCTAGAACACCAGCTTTATAAGCATTAAAATAGAACAAAACACACTTTTGCACTATAACTATGTTGGATATCATTTAACACTTGAAATCATTTGGTAGATGTGGGAGAATAATATGTGGATGGAAGGTGATTGGTTATTCTTCAACTTTTGTGTGCATGTAAGTGAGCCATGGTCCTTAAAATACTGATTCCCAGGCCCCAGGGATACTGATGCAGCAAGTCTGTGTCAGGGTCAGAGTTTCTGCATTTTAACAGCTGCCCCACATAATTCCCATGTAATGAACATGCTTGTCCATGGCCACTCTTGTGAGCACCCAGGTTATATTTACCTAACCTATATCCTCCGTGAGGGTTTGAGAAAGTCTGGGTCTGCTCTTCTCTGCTCCCTGCTCCATTCCCAGCCCCTAGCACAGAAACTGGCATGTGCCAGGTGCTTAGTGCATCTTGTTATGTTAGTTCCTCACCTGCCTAAAGAGCTCAGAGAGGACATGCCTCCCAGGCTCCTTCCAGCCACAAGGACTCAGGTGTGAGAGTCCTGCCTATAAGACACAAGGTGGGGGATCATACAGGGCAGGGAAATCATGTTACCATCCTTGGTGCACGGCAGTGCCTGTAAAGGGACAGGAGCTCAGCCGGCAAGAGAAGGCCGCTGGGGGAAGGGCTGGTACACCCATCAGGAGAGCAGGGTCTGAGCGCTTTTGTATCAAGCTTAACTGTTCATTCACTCAACAGAAAATAAACATAAGTAGATTCTGACTGTCCTACCTCTCTGCTGTGCTCCACAGGACTGCTGGAAGCCTGCACTTTCCACAGAGTTTAAAGCCCAAGAGGTGGGGTCACCACCAGATGGAGATGGGAGCTCACGTGACCCATAAGCTTCCCTCTGCTCTCACTGGCCTGAGTGGTTTGTCTGCCTTCACAGTTTGGTGGTGGCACCTCTGCAGAACATAAAATAAAAATTATTGTTGGTTTTATCTTTTACAAACTTCATTCTTTCCTAAATGTTGGACCTGGAAGGATTTCTTTTATACTGACTAAATACACATGCAACTGAGCCCTTCCTTCAGAGCTCAAGATTCATCTCGTCTTTCCCACAGCTTTGGTTGTGGTGACACAGCCACATCTCCTGAGTACAAGCCACATAGGAGTTCTTTCTAAAAGGGGTCTGCGTGGTCATTATAATAGAATCAAGTCTTTATGGCTGTGTGTGTGCATGTGCGTGTGCGTGTGTGTGCGCGTTGCTAGAGAAGGGGCAGGAAGGAGGATGTGGAGTGAGTTATTGAGATGGAGTGTTCAAGGGAGTACAGGAAAAGAATGTGGAAGATTTATATATTTTTAAAATATTTTAAATATTTTATCAGGTATACTTGAGGTCCGGATTCTAACTGGTTGGAAAAGTGAATCACTGGAACACCTTCTCACTAAAACTCAATCCTGACCCCGATTCCCACGGCATCCCTGCCCTGTCTCCTTGCCTTCTCCGTCGAGCCCCTGAAAAGTGGAGGCTCACTCTTTCCACGCCTCACCTCTTAGTGATGACTGAGCACATGGAAATCCGTCTCCTGCTCCACTCACTTCCCTGCAGCTATCCTGGCCAAGGTCGCTGCCCACTTGCCAACTGTGAAAAACAATTTTAGTTCGTTCATTCCTGAGTCTGTTTACTGCACTTGATACAGCGGACTACTCACTCTTCCTTGCGACTCTCCTCAACGTCTCTGACATGGTAGCTCTCTGCTTTGGCTCCTACCTCTCTCTGTCCATTTGTGGTCTTACTGTGGGCTCATCCTGCCAGCCCTGAAATTGTAGGGAAATCTTCCTGTGGTTCTTCTCTTGATCCAGTGCTCTTCTCACTCTCCAGGCCTTCCCTAAGCAATGCAAATGGCTGCTGGGCATCAACATCTATATCTATAGTTCTAACCCCTGCCTCCAGCATCCCCACACTCATACCTCCTCCTGCCTGTGCATCTATACTGTAGAGTGCTCAGAGCAATCAGAAGTTCAACAAATCGAACACTGAGGTGGTCATCCTGCCCCTTCCCTCTTCTGCTTCCCTAATCCAACTCTCGTTTCCACATATTTCACATCAGCTAAAGATATGATCTTCTGTCCACTCACAGGAGCCATAAATCAAGGAGCCAAATTTCAATTTACTGTTTTCCCTCACTCCACATCCAACGTCAGCAAGTTCTGTTGATTATGCCTTCTTAACAACTCTCCAGTTGGCCCCTTTATTTCCTAACTCCTACCACAGCTACAGTTTACACTCAGAGGCAGAGCTGCAGAGAGGGGGTTTCTGGACGCAATAGTCCACATCTCTCTTAACTTTCTAGTATCCAAGGAAAGAGGACTCTGGGTCCACTTTGCAGTCAAGACCTAATGTTGACCTTTGTACACACAGCCATCCTTTGCTTTGAGCCTATCAACACTCTGCCTTATTTAATGTTCACCTAAACTCCCCCTTACCCCCAATCCTATAATAACTCGTTCTTTTCCTTTGTTTGGTGAGATGCCTCATGGTTCCTCTGGGGTTTGGTCTGTCTTGTTGCAATAAGTCAACAAACCTAATTTTGTCAGCAACGTACTGAGTACCTACCATGAGCCATGCACTCTTCTAGGGACTGCCAATACTGCAGTGCATCCTATAGTCCCTTAAAATAATTTCTGCTTATTTTTATTTATTCCTCTCTCTAGACTGCCTTCTTATCAGTATATATGTACACAGAAATGTCTGAAATAATGTTCACCAGATACTACCGGTGTAAACCTTGAGGTGATTTGTGGCTTTCTTCTTTAATCTTTCACTATTGCTTGAGTTTGTAATATAATAAGCATGTCTCATTTTAATTCTTTTTTTTGTGTTAGCAAGATTGGCCCTGAGCTAACATATGCTGCCAATCTTCCTCTTTTCGCTTGAGGAAGATGGGCCCTGAGCTAACATCTGTGCCAAGCTTCCTCTGCTTTGTATATGGGATGCCGCCACAGCATGACTTGATGAGCAGTGTGTAGGTCAACACCCGGGATCCAAACCTGCGAACCCCAGGCCACTGAAGTGGAGCACATGAACTTAACCACAACATCACTGGGCTGGCCCCTTAATTCTTTAAAAAAAAATATTTTCAAAGAAACAGAGTTAAAGAGAGAAGCCAGAGTAGGTAAATCACACGATTGGTGTCCTTAAGTCTGAGATAGGTTCTATCTATAGGATGGAACTATTGGGAACAGTAGAGGAGGGAAATACGTGTCTCGTGAATGAGACATTTTAATTAATGGAAGAGAAATGAAAATTGTCTGGCTGTGTTTGTTTCGTCGTAACTCTCCATCCGCTATTTGAATCAGGGAGCGGAACCCTGTCAGCAAGCAGCAGTCAGTATCTGCATGTCCGTCCTCTGTCCTCTACATTCAGCCCCACAGAGCTCCTGGAAGCCTGTGGGGTCCGCGAGGTGGAGCTGTGAGAGGACAGGAAGCAGCTGATCCCATCCCATCCTGCCCTCATTCCTGGGAATGGCGGCCCCACCTTCTCACTTGAGTGTGGAAGGGCTGCACATTTCTTCTGCCCTCATAATACCCAGGAGAAAAATTGAAAAAAAAAAATATATATAACTGTGTCTTATTGAACCCTTCTTTCATCATTCCCAAATTTCACCACCAAGGCAGCGTTTTTCATTGACACAGTTCTGACTAAAAATCCTTATATTAGGACAATTATGGTAGATGTTATCCATATCTGGTCCCACCTCCTTCCCTGCACTTTTAGTCCCTAACAGAGGAACTAATGGTTACTATAAAGAAGCTGTGTGTGTGTGCGTGTGTGTGTGTGTGTGTGTGTGTGTGTGTATGTATGTGTTTGGGTTGGTGGATACAGAGCAGGGGTCAAGACCACATAAGAAAGAAAAGAAATAGAATGTGGTAAGACTACTGCCAGTTTTGACAGTTTTAAGTGATAATGCTAATCTAAAATAAAGAAGTCAGTTTACTTACTTTAACCTCACATCCTAAACATCCTTCCTTAATCTGGAGTCCCTATTGCCTACCTTCTCAATGAAACCCCTGGTAAATGAATTGTACTAGGTGAGAACATACAGTTAAGCATAAAGGAGCCCAACTGCCTAGGATCAGTTGGTAAAGTACTTAACCCCTGCCACAGTTTGCCCTCCATAAAATTGGGATAATAAGTCATTATGAGGATTAAACTAATTAATAAATCAAAAGTATTTAGACTAAAGGCTGGCACTAGCAAGCACTCATTCATGTTAGCAATCACCCTCATTCCCCACCCTCTACTCCACCTACCTCAGTCTTGCTTCCACACCCATGCCTCACCCCCACCCTCACCCCGCTGTTCCCCTGAGCTCACTTTTCATTCTAGCCCTCATCATAGGAGCTCCTCTCATTACAAGAGATGCTGCTGACCACTTCCAGGACGTGTTTTACTCCTGTTTTGCTGACTCTTCCTTCTTAGGCTTCTTTGTGGGTTCCTATCTCCTTCTCACTCTTCATGCTCTCCATGATTTTAATGACCACTTGTTTATGTATGACTCCCAAATGAAAATCTAGCACCTATTGCTGAAACTTTACTTTTTTTTTTTTTGGAAGAGTGGGCCTGAGCTAACATCTGTTGCCAATCTTCCTCTTTTTTTCCTTTCTTTTTTCCTCCCCAAAGCCCCAGTACATAGTTGTATATCCTAGTTGTAAGTCATTCTAGTTCTATGTGGGATGCCGCCACAGCATGGCTTGACGAGAGGTGCATAGGTCCGCGCCCAGGATCTGAACTGGTGAACCCAGGCCACCGAAGCAGAGCATGCAAACTTAACCACTTGGCCATGGGGCAGGCCTCCTGAAACTTTACTTTCGTTTACTATAGCACCCTCTTGACATAAGATTTCAGATTTCCCAGAGGCACTTGAAACCAATATATACAAAAGAGAGGCAAGTCTCATTCTGGGCATGTTCCCAGCTCCAAAGTCCCTCCGACCGAGTTCTCTAACTCACTTTATGCACTCTTATCTTCCCAGTAACCCCCACCAACTGCTTCAGATGCAGTCTTGATAACTCTCCTTCTCCTTAACTCAGCATGTCCAATTAATCACCACATCCTATATATTTTCCTTCTAAACATCTCTCAAATCTGTGCCCTCCTTTCCACATCTCCCTCTGTGCAGGGTGCAGACCATGTGCATCTTTTGCCAAGACACTGCAACAGCCCCCAGCTGGTCTCCCTGCCTCCAGTCTTTTCTCTCTCATATCATAGTTCTCCACAGATCTGCCAATCATCTATGTCATCCCCAACTGAAACTTCTTATTGCCTTCTGGATTAAGTCAAGGTTCCTCAGCATAGCAGACAGTCCCATCAGGTCTGCTTCCTGCCAACCTTTCCTGCCACTTCTGCCGAAATGACACTTGCCTAATGACAGAGACTGCAAACTGGTAGCCCCTAGGCTGGCCACGGCTGGCCGATGAGGTGTCTTATTATTATTTTTTTTTCAAAGACTGGCACCTGGGCTAACAACTGTTGCTAATCTTTTTTTTTTTTTTTTTCTGCTTTATCTCCCCAAACCCCCCTTGTACACAGTTGTATATCTTAGCTGCACGGCCTTCTAGTTGTGGGATGCGGGACGCCGCCTCAACGTGGCCTGACGAGGGGTGCCATGTCCGCGCCCAGGATCCGAACCCTGGGTCGCCGCAGCGGAGCGCGCGAACTTAACCACTCGGCCACGGAGCCGGCCCGAGGTGTCTTATTTGGGTCACAAGTTTTTGAATGTTTTCCATAACTTGCTGAATCTTGAAAAGTGAAAAATTTCCCATAAAACCTGTCTTTCAGGCTTCTCTGGAAAAACCTAAGAACTGGCCACCGTGGTCCCACGTATCTACCTCGCAGAGTGGTGGCTGCCCCCTTTCGGCAGGAATGACAACCATAGTTTTCAACAGACTACCCCCGGCGCCGCCCGCCCCCGCCCCCCCCCCCCCCCCCCCATTCAATTTCCTGGGTGCTTCCCTTCCCGTAGATACTCAGTGGCATCTCTGGATTTCCAGTGTAGGGACGCTGCATTGCTCATTTTCTTCTGCACAGAGCATCCTTCCTTTCTCCTTTTATGCCTGCGGAAGCTAAAAACCTTTGTGTCTCACTACCTGTCACTTTCCTCCAGGAGCCTTTCTCTGAACCTGTGCTGGACTAAGCGTCCCTTTCTGTATTTCCATATCGCACCGTACATCCTGGGTCACATCCCATGCCGCATTACATTCAGATTAAACGTTTGTGTTTGAGTTCCTCACAAAGCTCACCTCAAGAACTGAGCGACTGGAAATCCTCAGTGGAGATTTCTTGAGCCATTTACTCATTCTTCATTCCATCAACAACCATGAAGAGGGCGGCCACATGTGGCTGATATCTTAAAGGATGAGCGTGTCACTCGTGAAATACCTGCGACTCCCCACTCGTTCCTCAGGAGCACAGTGTCCCAGAGAACTACAACTCCCATCAGGACCTTCGGGATCCCCGCCCCCGAAGGAGGGAACGCAGCTTAGGAACTACCATTCCCGTGATGCTCCGCTCCGGTCGCCTGCGCACAGCCTAGGGCCACGTTGCTTTTGCGGCGCCGGAGACCACGCACCGCAGGCATGGCTTCCGTGGACTCGCGGCGGATGGGGAATGGCGGCGGGGTCGGGGGCACCTTCCAGCCCTACCTAGACTCCTTGCGGCAGGAGCTGCAGGAAAGCGACCGGACGCTGCTGTCAGTCGTGGTGGCGCTTCTCGCCGTGCTGCTGACGCTGGGTAAAGAGGCGGCCGGTGGATATGGTGGGGGCAGGCGCGCGAGGGTCCGGGCTTGGACTGGGCTGGTACAGACCGCGGCCGCGGCTGGAGAAGGCACCTGGGTGGCGTCTAGAGAGCGAGACTCACCCCGTATACCTCCCTGCCCTCCTGCCTGAAGGAGCGCTGCGTTAAAGGGGACATCCGCGACTCCTGGAGTGACGTGCTGGCCCTTGGGCCACGAGTTACTCTTCCTTCATCGGCCCCTGTTATCCCCCACTTCCACTGCTCTTACTAAGACGCACAGGGTCTTTACTCCAAGTTTGAGGGGCCTGTGTTCGCGAGCTGGGCGCTGGGGATCCGAAGCTAATAAGACAAGATTGGGCTTGAAGAGTCCACAGTTGGGGTAGGGGGTGCAGACATAGAAAAGTTGACAGTTGATAGTGGCTGGCACTTGGTGGGGTCCCCAGCAACAACAATAACGGTTTAAAGATGGTAATAACAATAAAAGTTAAGTTCCAGGTGAATGAGGTATTCTGTGGTAGACTTCTGTTAATTTCCCCACCCCAAGCGTACGTGCATACTATTGATAATCAGGGCATAATTTTGGTTGTTTTTCTCTATTCCACAGTGTTCTGGAAGTTCATCCGGAGCAGAAGGAGCAGTCAGAGAGCTGTTCTTCTGGTTGGCCTTTGTGACTCCGGGAAAACATTGCTCTTTGTCAGAGTAAATGCTTTGATTTACACCTCTCTTAAACTTGATAGGAAATTTTAGGGCATCCCATTATTCCTGTGAGGTCATGGTTTATTTTGGAAAAGAGGCTGATGCTGACAAATTGGGGAGTTAATTCTTGACTTATGTGGGAGGACAAAGAGACTCTTAAAAAACTCATAAACTGGAATATCTTGACCATTTCTGTTTTCTTGCACTTACCAGATGCTGACATTTAGCCCTTATCACATTTATGGGTTTTATTAATTCCTTTCATGCTATGGCTAAGGCTGCCAGAACAGCCAAAAAAATAGCAGAAGTGATGTGTGTAATTTGTTGTGTAACAAACTCTTCTGAGAACTTGTCAAAGGGATTTTTTAAAAGGGTGATTCTTCTTTGACATAGTGGGCCACTTAGGCTTCTTTTCACTAATAGTTATTTTTAATCTATTTAGTATTTTTAACTTTGTTTTTTGCTACAGAGAGTAGCAGAGGTTTTCTCTTTATCCTTCTTTGTGAGAGTATAAATTATTTCCCTTCCACTAAAGAAATATAATCTCATTTTTGATAATTAAAAATGTTTATGGAAAATTGGTAAATTTGGCCAGTAACCATTTCAACTATTATTTGAAAATAATAGGTGTCCTACCCCCCCATTGGGGAGAGGGGAATGAAGTTTGCAATTAATTAGATTTTTCTACAAGTAAAGGAAAAAAAAATTTTTTTTTCTTTTAAAGATTTTATTTTTTTCTTTTTCCTCCCCAAAGCCCCCCGGTACATAGTTGTATATTCTTCGTTGTGGGTTCTTCTAGTTGTGGCATGTGGGATGCTGCTTCAGCGTGGCTTGATGAGCAGTGCCATGTCTGTGCCCAGGATTCGAACCAATGAAACACTGGGCCACCTGCAGTGGAGCGTGCGAACTTAACCACTCGGCCACGGGGCCAGCCCCGGAAGGCAAAAAAAAAAAAAAAAATTTAATCATCATGGTCCTTTTCAGCTATTGCAAGCAACATTCATTTATTTGACCTGACACCGAGGAGAGTTAGAACAGAATTACTCTTTAGGTTTGCTATTTATATGTTTACTCTGATCTCCCCCATGTCTTTTTTTTTTTTTCCACAGTTGTTAACAGGCCTTTACAGAGATACTCAGACTTCCATCACTGACAGCTCTGCTGTGTACAGAGTCAACAATACCAGGGTAAGGTGTTCCTAGAATGTTGGGAGTCTGACAGTTTTGCTTTACTGTGGTGTGTCAGGAAAGGACATTTCTAGGATGAATTAGTGTGAGGGTATAGGTACCATTTGTAGCTTATTTTTATGGATAATATAGTCCACGTGACAAATTCTGCTCTCGACCATCTGAGCCATGGATTTAATCCTGCCCTCGCCTGCTTTGTTGTACCTCATGCACACTGATGCTGCATCACATTTCATTAGCTTTTGTTTCTTTTTCTTCTTTTCAACTTTACTGCAAGTTCTCAAGGGTGAGCATTAAGCCTTTTTCTTTTCATTTATGTTTTAAATAGGTAATACATGTATATGGGACAAAAATTCAAAAGGTTAAAAAGGAGATTTAGTGAAAAGTAATTTTGCCTTTCCTGTCCCTACTACCGTCTTCTCTTTAAAGGTGGTAACTGTGACCGTTTTCCTGTATCTCCTTCCAGGTGATCTGTGCATATACAAACATATCTGAATATATCCTTTACTGCTTTTTCTTTTTTAACACTCTGTTCTTTCCCTCCTGCCCTTTTTTTTTTTTAGTTTAACAATATGACTGATATAGCCTGGGTTTGTTTTTTGTTTTTCTCCCTCGTTTGTACCCTTAGCACTACCTGGTTGATTTATGAGCTGCATCACGTTCCATTATGTGGCTGTACCATGCAATTAAGTTCTTATTTAATCAGAACCCGCATAACAGACATTTAGTTTTGTTTGTTCTTACAGTCTTTTGCTTTTACAAACAATGTTGTAATGGATATCTTAAAGCGTATACATGGGTCTATTTCACAAATACCAATAAAGAGTCACGAGAAGGACTTTTTTGTACCTATGTAGCTCCAGAATGTAGACAGTGAGTGTCGAGCTGATTATAGTGCTTAATAAGTATTTGGTGAGTGAGTGGAGGGAAGGCTGGGTGGCTGGTTGGAGGGTCATGAATAGATGGATGGATTAGAATGGTGATCTTAGAAACCGTTCCCCTTCTCCTTTGATTCTGCCTCCCACCCTCTCCGTTTTCTGATGCCTCCAGAATTAAATATTGTAAGCAAAGATAAAGGGACATCTTTTTAATATCTTAGAGATTTTTTGCTTTTTTTCAATAATGGCCTTCTTTCTGCTCCAGTCCTTTTTAAACTTCCAAGATTCTGAAATTTCAGGTTTGGCAGATCTTTAAGTCTTGGGGCACTTGTACCAGATTTTTTAAGTGGGGTGTTCCAGGGTATGCTTTAGACCTGTACTTTCCAATAGAGTAGCCACTGTCCATGTGTGACTGTTGAGCATCTGAAATGTGACGAGTCAAACTGAGGGATGCTATAGGTGTAAATACACACCAGATCTTGAAGACTTGGAATGAAAAAAAGAATGTATAATATCATTAATAATTTCTTGATTTTTTAAATTATATGTTAAAAGGATATTTTAGATATATTGGATTAAATAACATTATCAAAATTAATTTTGTCTATTTTTTTTTACTTTTTTAATATGGCTATCAGAGCATTACATATGAAACCATGTTTCTATTGACTGTGTAGAACTTTCCACCCTTGTTTTTTCACTCCCTCTCCCACTCCCCTTAGGTTTTGGATCTAGGGTCTCTCAAGCTAGTACTGTATCTTTTGAGTTGTTTGTAGTGTGTGGTGCAGTGCTGATTATGAAAGGTGGCAGTGGGTTCCAACCTGAGGTCCCTAGACTCTTACCAGTATTAAAAAAAAAAGGCTAATACACATCGTATATTTACCCATAAAAGACTACACAGGCTAAGTGACAGGTTAGAATGAATCCAGCTGTAATTATGTCAGATTTGTGCATGATGCTGACTCCCTCCTGCTGAACAGTGGTTAAGGCTGGCTGTGGATAAGGGAGAACATCTGAGGAATGATCCCTGGCTCTGATACATGTACCAGGGCTACATCCGAGAGTCTTTATTGAGCATAGCTACGTCTGTGTGGAGTCTGATCTCAAGAACGAGTAGCTCCTAAGTGGGTACTTAATGAGTTTGCTCACTAGGGGCACAACCCATCCTTGTTCAAGGATTGTCATCTGGATCAAGAATTGACACAAAATATTGACAGGGTTGGAATAAATCAATAGTGTGTCTAGTAGACAAATAAAAATTAAATTAACAGTGGAAATGTAAAAGAATGTTTGGTTGTTATAAAGATTGGAGATCCCTATAATGGTAATATGCTATATGATAAAGTGTAGGTTCTTAAGTTATTTCGTTTGTGAATATTTATTACTGTTTTTCACATGTTTCTGCTTTTATTCGTTCTGGCATATTTCCTCAGCCTCAGATGGACCACACTTCTCTGACTCCTTCAGACAGGTTCCTTTAGAGCACTGATCAAAGTTGTAATTTTACATATATATGTAATTTTACATTGTGTTGATCTTTCTGATTATATTATAAGCCATGTTAGAGCAGGGAACATGTCTGTTTTGCTCACTGTTATATCCCCAGAGCCTCAACTGATGATTTATAAATAGAAGATGCTCCATGAACATTTATTTGACTCATTAATTAATTGGACACTATTCTGGTACCTGAAATCTGATATGAAAAGTTGATGTTGTGAACGTGAGTGAGGACTGAAACATTAATACAATGTTGTTGCTGCCATCCATAGGGCGCTAGTCTGACCTTGATTGACCTCCCTGGCCATGAGAGCTTGAGACTTCAGTTCTTAGAGCGGTTTAAGGCTTCAGCCAGGTAAGTAGGGAGTGAAATGGGCTTGTCTGAAATCTGTACATCTAGACCACCTATATTGTTTGCTGTGGTGATATGCAGGAGGCAGCCTGGTGTCCTGGAGTGGAAAGAGCATGGACCCTGTGCTCAGCCATTTCTGTGTTGCAAGCCCACCTTCACTAGGATTTTATGAGGGTTATGTGAGATACTGTTTAAAAGTCTTTCTCAGAGTGTTCAGAAAGTGTTAACCCTTATTGTCATTGTTAGTAAATTTTTCATTTATTCCAAGGACAAACGTAATAATGTGTAGAACTATTAAAATCTGAAAAAAAGAGTTTTAAAGCTAGGTGGAATTCCAGAAGTTATTAGAATGCAACATTATATATTTCTGTTCTTAAATTACCTAAAATCAATGCTTCAAAGGTACAGAACAATATTTTCATATTTCTTTTAATATTATCCTAGTGTTAGCTGATTCTTATTTCCTAAAATCCTTGTGCTGTAGTTTAAGATGTTTTATTCTTTAGTCTCTTACACTGATAAGAACTTGAGAGGAAAACCAATATACCACATTTCATTGATTTTAAGACACATGTTAATATCTGTGACATTGGAATGCTAGTTATGGTTGTGGTGCCATAGTTCAATTGGCAATATCTTCTCTTTCTTAGTTGTACCTGAAATCATAACGTGTCTTTTAATTGATGGAATCTTAGGTTTGATGGAATCAGGTGGTTGTTTCTTTCCTTAATTTTAAAGATGTCTTGACTTATATTTTGCTGTTGCTTCCTTGCCCACAAAATGATGGTGACGAGCAGTCTGTCACAGATAAGGCTGTTGTGTGATTTAAAAAAAAAAAAAGACTTTATTTTTTAGAGTAGGTTCAGGTTCATAGCAAAATTGCACAGAAGGTACAGAGATTTCCCATATACTCTCTGCTCCCACACATGCATAGTCTCCCCATCATTGACATCCTCCACCAGCAGAGTGGTTCATTTGTTACACTTGATGAACTTCCACTGACATGTCATAATCACTCAGAGTCCATATTTTATATTAGGATTCACTCTTGGTGTAGTACATTCTACATATTTGAATAAATATATAATGACACGTAGTCTCCATTGTAGTATAGAGTAGTTTCACTGCCCTAAAAATCCTGTGCTCTGCCAGTTCACCTCTCTCTTCCCGAACCCCTGCCCACCAGTCATCTTTGTACTATTTCCATAGTTTTGCCTTTTCCAGAATGTCGTATAGTTGGAATCATACAGTATGTAGCCTTTTCAGATTGGCTTCTTTCACTTACTAATATGCATTCAAATTTCTTCCATATCTTTTCATTGCTTGATAGCTCATTTCTTTTTAGTGCTGAATAATATTCCATTGTCTGGTTGTGCTACAGTTTATCCACTCACCTGCTGAAGGACATTTTGATAACTTCCAAGTTTTGGCAAGTTTTCCAAGTTTTTCTGAATAAAGCTGCTATAAACATCTATGTGCAGGTTTTTATGTAGACATAAGATTTTTGGGTAAATATGAAGGAGCGCAATGGCGGAATCATGGTAAGAGTATGTTTAGTTTTGTGAGAAATCACCAAACTCTTACAAAGTGGCCATAGCATTTTGTATTCCCACTGGCAGTGAATGAAAGTTCCTTTTGTTCTGCATCCTTCACCAGCATTTAGTGTTGTCAGTGTTCTGTATTTTGGGCATTCTAATAGTTATATAGCAGTATCTAATTTTTTTAATTTGCATTGCAAATTAATGACATGATGTGGAGTATCTTTTCATATGCTTATTTACTATCAGTGTATCTTGTTTGGTGAGGTGTCTGTAAAGATCTTTGTCCCATTTTTAAATTGCGTTGTTTGTTTTCTTATTGTTGAGTTTTAAGAGTTCTTTATATATTTTGGATAACAGTTCTTTATCAGATATATCTTTTGCAAATATTTTATCCCAGTCTGTGGCTTGTCTCCTCATTCTCTTGATGATGACTGTTGTAGAACAGAAATTTTTAACTTTAATGAAGTCCAGTAAATCGATTCTTTTCATGGATTGTGCCTTTGCTGTTGTATCTAAAAAGTCATTGCCACACCCAAGATCATCTAGATTTTCTCCTTTGTTATCTCCAAGGAGTTTTATAGTTTTGTGGTTTACATTAGGTATGTGATCCATTTTGAGTTAATTTTTCGAAAGGTGTAAGGTCTGTATCTAGATTCATTTTTCTGCATGTGAATGTCTAACTCTTTGAGCACCATTTGTTGACGAGACTATCTTTGCTCCCTTGTGTTGCCTTTGCCCCTTTGTCACAGATCACTTGACTGTATTTATTGGGGTCTCCCTTTTGGACTCTATTCTGTTCTACTGATCTGTTCTTTCACCAATACCATGCTGTCTTGGTTACTATAGGTTCATAGTAATTTGGGTAGTGTCAGTCTTCCGACTTTATTCTTCTTGGTATTGTGTTGGCTATTCTGGGTCTTTTGCCTTTTCATATAAACTGTTGAATCACTTTGTCAATATCCACAAAATAAGTTGCTGAGATTTTGACTGGGATGGCATTGACTCTAAAGATCAAGTTGGAAAAAACTGACATCTTGACACTATTCAGTCTTCCTATCCATGAGTGTGAAATACCTCTCCATTTATTTAAGTCTGCCTCAATTTTGTTGGTCAGAGTTTTGTAGTTTTCCTCAGGTAGATCTTGTACATATTTTGTTAGATTTATTCCAAAGTTTCATTTTTTAGGATGCTAATAGAAATGGTATTGTGTTTTAATATCAAATTCCATTTGTTCATTCTTGATCTTTGGGAAAGCAGTTGACTTTATACATTAACCTAGTATCCTGCAGCCATACTATAATGGCTTATTAGTTCCTGAATTTTTTGGCCAGTTCTTTCAGATTTTCTATGTAGATGCTAATTTCATGTGTGAACAAAGACATTTTTATTTCTTCCTTCCTAATCTATATACCTTTTATTTCCTCCTCTTGTCTTAATGCATTAGCTAGGAGTTCCAGTATGTTGCGAAAGCAATGGTGAGAGGGAACATCCTTGCTTTGTTCCTGGTCTTAGTGGGAAAGCTTTGAGTTTCTCACTGTTAAGCAGGATGTTAGCTATATGTTTTTTGTAGATAATCTTTATCAAGTTGAGGAAGTTCCTCTCTATTCCTAGTTTACTGAGAGTTTTTTATCATGATTGGGTGGTGGATTTTGTCAAATGCTTTTTTGCATCTAATGATATGATCATGTGATTTTTCTTTTTTAGTTTATTGATGTGATTGATTATATTAATTGATATTCTGATGTTGAGCCAGCCTTGCATACCCGGGATAAATCCCACTTGGTCGTTGTGATATTGTGATTTGTAATAAGAAATAGGTGTTTGGTCTTCATTTCCATTTCTGGCATAGAGCTCCTAAAACTCTTAGAATTTCCTGTGTGATGAGAGTGAATAAGGTGTGTTTTGTTGTGTTAATAAGATGACTTTTGGAAAACACTTAAGGATGGGGGCCACCTGCCAGGAGAACCAACCACGTGATTAGAGGGTTGGAACTTTTCAAGTCTTATCCCCCTGACCTCCAGGAAGGGGAGAGGGGCTGGAGGTTGAATCACTTGTTAGTGGCCAATGATAAAATCAATCATGCCTGATGCGGGGTCGGTGAGCCGAGGAGTCGAAAGAAAGATTTCTTAGACTCTCAAGATATGGCAGTAGTGCTCTTTTATTTAGAGAATAGTGTGGAAGAGCATGGGGACAGGGCCCATGGGCAGGCAGAGCTTCTGCTGCTGCCGCTTCTGCTGTCCCCGCTGGCATGGGGACAGGACCCATGGGCAGGCAGAGCTGGTGCCTGGGGACAGGGCCCATGGGCAGTCAGAGCTCCTGCTGCTGCCCCAAGTTGAGGGTTAGAGCTAAATTTAAGGCATAGGTATGTGATTCATCTCTTTACAAGACAAAGGAAAGAACATGGAAAAAAAAGTTAAAATGGTACCAGTGCAGGTGGGGTCTGGTCATTGGGTGATCCCATGACTTTTAGACAAGAATCAAATCGGATTGAGTAAAGGTTAGAA
This sequence comes from Equus quagga, assembly GCF_021613505.1. Classification (NCBI taxonomy): domain Eukaryota; kingdom Metazoa; phylum Chordata; class Mammalia; order Perissodactyla; family Equidae; genus Equus; species Equus quagga. Next base: position 168,185,509 of record NC_060267.1, read on the forward strand.
AGGTTAGAAGCCACCACCCTAAATCAGTTACATGAGATTGCCAGACAGCAACCAACTTAAGTTCTTGCCCTCCCCATTAAGAGTTTCTAGGGATAAGGTCATCTCTCTTCTTCTTCCTGGTACAGAGAGGGAGGCACCTTTTACAGATAGAGATTTACCTTACAAATGTAAATGTGTCCCAACAAGGGCAAGTTCCATTCCCCAGAGCCTCCTTCCCTGTCCCTGTTATCAAAAGCAATCAGCCCCAAACAGTCCTGATGCCAAAGAGACACATCCTGTGGTGGCCAATTTCAGGTCCCTACAAGGTCATCCCCCCTTCCTTCACAAACGCAAATGTCTCTCAAAAGGGCAAGCAAAATTCCAGTCCTTGGAGCCTGCTTCTCATCTGCAGTTTTAAAATTAACCAGCCTAAAAATCCTCATCATAAACCGTTTTAAAATTAAGCAGCCTAAAGATCCTCATCAATGCCTATGAAATTAGCCTCCATAAAAACCCAAAGACAGTGTTCAGAGAGCTTACAGGTTGGGGAACCAGAACACTTGCACGTGCCACTGTGCAGGGCCCAAACTCCGTGGGGACTGAAACTCCTTTGTTCAGAACCTCACCATGTGTATCTCTTTATCTGGCTTTTGATTCTTATCCTTTAATATCCTTTGTAATAAACTGGTAATTTAATGAGTAAATGGGTTTATTGAGTTCTGTGAGCTCTAGCAAATTAATTGAATCCAAGGAGGGGTTCATGGGAACATCTGATTTATTGCCAGTCAGTCAGAAGTACAGGTAATAACCTGAACTTGCAACTGGTGTCTCTGAAGTCCGCTCTAGCAAATTAATGGAACCCAAGGAGGGAGTCCTGGGAACCTCCAATCTGTAGCTTGTCAGAAGCACAGGGAACAACCTGGGCTTGTGATTGGCATTGAAGTGGAGGGCAGTCTTGTGGGACTGAGCCCTTAACCTGTGGAGTCTGATGCTGTCTCCAGGTAGATAGTGTTAGGATTGAGTTGAATTGTAGGACACCCAGCTGGTGTCAGGAGCATTGCTGGGTGGTGGGAGAAACCCCTGCTCCCCACACTGGAATTGGGTCCAGAACTCATTAGTTGTGGTGTATTATTCTTTTCATACATCGTTAGATTTGATTTGCCAATATTTTATGGAGGATTTTTGCATCTCTCTTCATGAGATATTCACCTGTAGGTTTCTTGTCATGTTTTTGTCTGGTTTTGGTATTAGAGTAATGCTGTCCTCATAGAATGAGTTAGGAAATAGTCTCTCTGCTTCTATTTTCTGAAAGTGATTGTAGACAATTGGTATATTTTCTTCCTTAAGGGCTTTTTTTTAAATTGAATATATTTGACGTACAACATTGTGTAAACTTCCTTAAATGTTTGATAGAATTCACCAGTGAACTCATCTGTGCCTGGTGCTTTCTGTTTTGGAAGGATTTTAATTATTGATTCAGTTTCTTTAATGGATATAGGCCTCTTCAGGTTGTCTGTTTCTTGTGTGAGTTTAGGCAGATTGTGTCTTTCAAGGAATTGGACCATTTCACCTAGGTTATCAAATTTGTGGACATAGAGTTGTTCATAGTATTCCTTGATTATCCTTTTAATGTCCATGGGATCTGTAGTGATATCCCCTTCATTTCTGATGTTAGCAATTTGTGTCTTCTCTCTTTTTCTTAGTTAGCCTAGCTAGAAGTTTATCAGTTTTATTGATCTTTTCAAATAACCAGCTTTTGGTTTTGTTGATGTTCTCCATTGATTTCCTGTGTTCAATTTCATTTATTTCTATTCTTTTTTTTCCCACTTACTTTAGATTTAATTTGCTCTAATTTTTCTAGCTGCCTAAGGTGTAAGCTTAGATTGTTATTATTATTATTATTATTATTTTTTTGAGGAAGATTAACCCTGAGATAACTGCTGCCAATCCTCCTCTTTTTTTGCCGAGGAAGACTGGCCCTGAGCCAACATCCATGCCCATCTTCCTCCACTCTACATGTGGGATGCCCACCACAGCATGGCCTGCCAGGTGGTGCCATGTCTGCACCTGGGATCTGAACCGGCAAACCCCAGGCTGCTTAAGCGGAACGTACACACCCAACTGCTGTGCCACCGGGCTGGCCCCTGGAAGCTTAAATTATTGATTTTAGGTCTTTCTTCTGTTCTAATGTATACATTTAGCGCTATAAATTTCACAGGGTATAAAATCTACACTGTTGGGATTTTTCTCTCAACACTTTAAATATTTCACTTCACTCACTTGCATGGTTTCTGAGGAGAAGTTGAATTCTTAGATTGTTCCTCTATAAGTAAGGTATTTTTTTCCCTCTGGCTCCTTTTGAGATTTTTTCTTTGTCTTTGATTTTCTGCAGTTTGAAAATGAGATGCTTAGCTGTAGTTCTTTTGGCATTAATACTACTTGGCATCCTCTGAGCTTCCTGTGGTTTCTGTGGATTTGTGGTTTGGTGTCTGACATTAATTTGGGGAAATTCTCAGTCATTGTTTCAAATATTTCTTCTCTTCCTTTCTCTCTTCTCCTTCTGGAATTCCCATTACATGTATGTTACACCTTTTGTGGTTCTCCCACAGTTCTTAGATATTCTGTTCTTTTTTTTCAGTCTTTATTCTCTTTGCTTTTTATGGAGGTTTCCACTGAGAATCGTCAAGCACAGAGATTCTTTCCTCAGTCGTGTCCAGTCTACTAATAATCCCATCCAAGGCATTCTTCATTTCTGTTATGGTGTTTTTGATCTGTAGCATTTCTTTTTGGTGCCTTCTTAGAATTTCCATTTGCAGTCTGTTCTTGCATGTTGTCTCCCTTATCCATGAGAGCCCTTAGCCTTGTAATCATAATTGTTTTAAATTCCTAGTCTGATAATTCCAACATTGCTGCCATATCTCAGTCTAGTTCTGTTGCTTGTCCCTTCTCAAACTGTTTTTGCTTTTTAATATGTCTTCTGATTTTTTTTTGACAGCCAGACGTAATGTACTGGGTAAAAGGAGCCGCTGTAAATAGGCTTTTAGTAATTTGGTGGTGAAATGTGAGGGGAGGGGAAGCGGCCTATGATTAGGTCTCAGTCTTTAGTGAGCCTGTATGTCTGGACTGTGAACCACACATGCTTCTCAGTTGATTCCCACCTACACTTTAGGTGGGATAAGATGGAGTTGGGGGTTATTTTTTTCCCACTTGGAATTCTAGAGCTGGCTGGAGTTGGATATTACCCTCCCCTGGGTCAGTTAGGCTCTGATAAAACCCCAGCAAATTAGGCTCTGGTGTACCTTCTGAGGTAGCCCTTGTTAAGAACTGAAAGCTCTGGCATATTTCAAAATGATTCCTTTTCCCTTCCCCCTGCCAGAGCATGAGGGGATTTTTCTCCGCTATTTACAATAAAAACCTGGTCAAGCTCCTGGAGGCAAAGTGTACAAAAGTGTGGGGCTCCCAAGACTGGGTCCTCTGGAGTTTTTATAGCTCAGACTTGTTTACTCTGAGCCTCCAGCAGTTCATTACTTCCAATTCAGGTCTCCCCGTGTGTGTTCTCTGCAGTTTGGGGGGCAGCGATTTGCCCTGTAATAGCACTTCTCTGATGAAGCCAGTGCTGTTGATTTTTCAGTTTGGTCAGCTTTTTACTTGTTGTTAGAATGGAGTGATGACTTCCAGTTTCTTTCATGTTGGACTGGAAACTGGAAGTTTTGTGATTTTTATTCCTCAATTGATACAAAGCCATAACTGTAAATTTTGTTATAATTGGGTTTTAATTTCTAAAATATTTTTCTCTTTTTCTGTTTTCAGTTATAAATTTTTTACAATTTGTAGTATAATTACTCTTTGATCTACGTATTTTGGGTCACTAAAACATTCAGAATATGAAGATACAAATGAATTCAGATAAATTGTAATCGCGATACATGCGATTCACAAGACATTCACTATATTGATCTGCACCTTCATTTTATTTATTTATTTATTTTTGGAGCTTTCTTCTTTTTTTTTTTTTGAGAAAGATTGGCCCTGAGCTAACATCTGTTGCCAATCTTCCTTGTTTTTTCCTTTCTTTTTTTTCTCCCCAAAGCCGCAGTACATAGTTGTATATCCTAGCTGTAGGTCATTCTGGTTCTTCTCTGTGGGATGCCTCCACACCATGGCTTGATGAGAGCAGTGTGTAGGTCCGAGGCCAGGATCTGAACCAGCAAACCCTGGGCTTCAGAGCACACAAACTTAACCACTTGGCCCTGGGGCTGGCCCCCATTGTTTGTGTTTTTGTTTTGTTTTTTGAGGAAGATTAGTCCTGAGCTAACTACTGCCAATCCTCTTTTTTCTGAGGAAGGCTGGCCCTGAGCTAACATCCATGCCCATCTTCTTCTGCTTTATATGTGGGAGGCCTACCACAGCATGGCTTGCCAAGCGGTGCCATCTCCACACCTGGGATCTGAACCGGCGAACCCCGGGCCGCCAAAGTGGAATGTGCAAACTTAACCTCTGCGCCACCAGGCTGGCCCTGGCTCCCATTGTTTTTAATCCTACCTTCTGAGTTAATCAAGTTTCCTTAATCTCATTTTTGCCCCTACTGGTTTGAAAGTATGCTATTTCTACTCTTTTCATTGTTACCCCCTACGACTTTTTTTTTTTTTTAACATTGATTATTTAACACAAGTTTAAAATCAATATCAGTTTTCTTTTCCTGGATCTTAAAACACTTTAACTTTGATCTTCCTCACATCTTCCTTTGGTTTTCTTTTTCTTTTCTCCTTTTTAAGCCCCAACAATTAGTATTATTTTCTCCATTCAGTGAGCACCTAGAATTACCAGGATGTTTACACATTTCTTTGCTCTCCATTGCTTCTTGCCTCTTACCCTTTCCTATTAGATTCAGTTTCCCTTGCTGAGTAAATCTTTTAGATGTGTTTCCAAAAATGGTGAACAAGAGATAAAGTTTCTCATCTTTTGTTCATTTAAAACTGTTTCTCATTGGCCGACATTTTTGAATAACTATCGTAGCTGAGTGTAACATCTTGGCTGGTGGTGATTTCCATCATCACTTTGAAGGCTTTACTCCTACTTCAGACATCTGTTGTTGTAGATGAGAATGCAGCGGGCAGTCTAATTGTTCTTTCATTGTGTATAATCTGTCTTCTTTCCTCTCTGTTCAGGGGTAGATTTTCTTCTGTTCGGGGTGGTTTAGCTTTATCATGCTCGGAATTCAATTGTACTATTTGACTTGAAAGATTCACATCTTCAGTTCTGGAAAATTCTCAGTGTTATCTTTTTAGGTAGTTCGATTTCCAAATTGTCAATTCTTACCTTCTGGAACTCTTATTGACATCATTGAACTTTATCATTTCTGTTGTTCTTGTTCCTTCTCTATCATATTTTCCAAGTCTTTTTACTTGGCATATGGTGTGATATTCTCATATTTGTTTTGTAGTTTACTATATCCTTTTCAGCTGTATTCTCTGTTTAACTTTTCCATTGAGTTATTATTAATTTAATTTATTCTTTACTTCTGAAAACCTATCTTTTCAAATCATGTTTCTTTTATACTATCTTATTCTTTTATTATGGTTTCTAGTATTAAATAATTTTAAGTATTTTACTGATTGCTTTATTATTTTTAGTTTTGGGATGCCAATTAATCTTTGTGGTTATTCTCTCTCATAATTGTTTGTTTTCTGTGTTTTGTAATTTTTGATCTAGAACCCCTGTTCAAGAGGGTTGGATTTTGTTGTTGATGTTTTTGTGGTTGCTAATTTTTATTGCTTTAGGATAAGAAAGCCTCTCTCCAAAAGGGGTTCATCTTTCCTTCTGTTGGGGGCCATAGGGCTTCATTGAGTCTGACCCAATTTTTATATAAATCTTCCTGCTTGGAGATCTTGCACCATGAGAGTGTAAATTCTACCCCATATCTATGTGCAGCACAGGAGGCTTGGTGTTTCAATTCCTCTTGGATTATTTTCCCACACCGCCCTCCATCAGACTGCTTTTAAGTTCTAGGCTTTGTGCAGGGTGTTCAGCTCCAGCTCCCCAGTTGCATGTTGGCCATTGCATGTCTCCATCTCCACCTGGGCGTTCAGACCCTCGTGAGGCCCTGAGGCCTGTTATCTGCTGTTTTCCTGGACTGCTTTGCTTTAGCTTTGATACCTCTTTATTTCTGGCACACGAGGATTCTCACTGTTGGCTGCCTTAGGTTGGGCCCTACCTGGTCACGTTGCTTCTAGTTTGATTACCCTCTTAGATTTATTTGTCTTCCATTTAGGCGCCAGTATTCTTTGTAAGACAGAAAAGCACGAGCTACAAAGGTCAGTGTATCACGCCCATTTGCCACCTGACCTGATTTCCCCCCGTTTCTCCACCTCCCTGTGTACCGGCTTACCTCGAGTTCTCCAGGGTGTGGTGTTCCACTCCTTTGTGCCCTGCACATCCTCTTTCCAGACAGTCTGCCCCCTAGTTTTTTGTCTAAAATTCAGCTCAACTATGACATCTTCCTTTAAGTCTTCTCTCCTGTTCTCATGTAAATGATCTTCCTCTTTGTTCCTGTTGCAGCCGTAGAATAATTGTCGTAGCATTTTATCACACAGTTGTGTGTATGCTGACTTCCTGGACTTTGAGGGCAGGCCTTATTCCCTATTATCTGTTTAGATACAATCATTGATACTGAGTAGCACTCAGTAGTCCTTTGCTTAGTGAGTATTTGTGTTGTGTGACTATATGTGCACACACCTGTGTGTGAGTCTGTTGTGTGTTATTCGGTAGGATTGAATTGGACAAAATGGAGGATAGAGTTTTTCAGGATAATGCTGCACTGTTTCGTGTTCACCTGTCGGTTTTTCTTTCTCCCCCTCCAGGGCTGTCGTGTTTGTTGTGGATAGTGCAGCCTTCCAGCGAGAGGTCAAAGATGTGGCCGAGTTCCTGTATCAAGTCCTCATTGACAGTATGGGTCTGAAGAACACACCGTCATTCTTAATCGCCTGCAATAAGCAAGGTGCCATCATGTATTTTGGCAATAATAATGGAGATTTTTTTTCTGGGATTGCTACTAAGAATTAATACAATTATCTGCAATTATTATTGAGGATGAGAGATGATTGCTAATAACCTATAAGTTAAAGGATTTTAAATTTTAAAATTTATTTATACTCCTGCATCTTCATTCGTCTTTTTACCAGGCTGTTCTGAGGGATAACAAAGGAGTGACTATTAGCAAATTGTTTCATTTTGTTTAAATTATAAATCATTTTACTTTACCAGGTTAAGTTCATCAGGTTGACCATAGTCGTCTCAGTTACACAGTTGTGGAGGGACAGGGTGGAGCGTCTCCTTTCAAACACATTTACCATTCAGCACATTTCCTCAAGGGGAGTTTGCAGAAGTTGTTTTTCTTTCACCTGATAGCCATTAAAAACTTTTTAGTCACACCCAATAAAAGTAGGTCTCAGTTTCATTACCTCTAAAATAAGTTGGACTAGTTGATCTCTACTGGCCTCTTGCAGATGTAAAATTCTGACTCTGTGAAGAACCCAGCACATTTCTCAGAAGTGATCAGGTATTAACTCTAACACCGCCTAGTCAGGAATGTGGTCTTAGGGGCATTTTCTGACCTTCTCTTTGTTTCCTCGCTTCGGTATAAGGAGAGGGGTAATACTAATTTGGTTTCTACTGTGTGCCAAACCAGCACTTGTTTCTTACCCATATGTCCTTGATACTTTAACATAGCATCTTAATATCAGCTGGAAAAGGGCTTAGTTAACTTTTATATGACAGGTAAGGTATTAGCTGTTGGAGGGAAGGCTCTTGTTACAGTCACAAAGCTGGTGGTTTTCTTTTTGTTACGCTGGCTTGACTTAAATATATATATTCATTAAAAAGGTCTGTAAGGTGTGGAAAACTTTCATGAAAGAGCTAGTCAATTTTAGGGTCACCAGCTTAATATATTTGTAAGTATTATGTTAGGAAAACCCATACATGCAAATATAAAGCTTACTTTGATAATGAAGCTACTAGTAATAAAAAGCTCTTTTTAAAAAAATAAAAAGGGAAAAGAAACTTACTGGTTTAAATAGGAATTTTCCATATGTGCAAGAAGTCTTGGGAAAAGACCCTTTCTGGTTTAAACCACTGCAGTGTCTTTATTTCTTTACAGACATTACAATGGCAAAATCAGCAAAGTTAATTCAGCAGCAGCTTGAGAAAGAACTGTAAGTATGATTAAGTCCTATTGGTTAATTGTATATTAGGAAATATGAGTATACTGCTGAAGGTCTTTGGTTGTTTATGGTTATCACAATCAGTCTGAAGATTAGTGTGAAATATACTTATTTAGTAATTGACAAAAGAATTAATGGAACTATAAAAAGCATGAATGGGATGTTTATAGATATTTTAAATTTTCATAGAAAAAAGATCTCAGGTTTATTGAGACCATAAACTCAATTTATTTTACTACTGTTTTTAGCTCATCTATATAGTAGATATCAAAGATTTTAAAACTAAAAAATTTGAAAGCCATGGAAACTTTTGTTGACAGAATAAGAAAGGAACACTTTAGGAGAATATAAAAATCTATGATACTATTGTATAGCTTATTTTATTGTTTTCAGGCTACATGGCAATGTTATTTAGCTTGTTTTAGTGTTTAAAAATTTGTAAATTGAGCTATAAGCTTTTGAATTTTAAGGAACCCAGCATGTCTTTGTGTTCTGCCAGTTTATAAGAGTTAGCCAACAGCTTGCTTACACAGGAGTTACCATCAACATTATAATAAAGCACATTATGTTTTCTTATTGCTGTTGTGTATAGACTTTTTTTAAATTAAAGGATTTGATGAGGAAAAATTGTATAAATTCAGCTTTTAGCACATTTTTTCCTCAGTATGCTTTACTTACTGCTTTATTCATTTAACAGGCACCTCTTACTCATCTAGAATCTACCAAGCCCTGTAGTCAGGATGTGGCAGAAATGTGCTGTCGCTCTGTACTCAGGAGCTTGGAGTCTAGCAGAGTATGGTTTGCTTCAGGGGTTGGGAAATTCCTGCTTAGAGTCTGTGAGCAAAGAGCAGTTTTACATTTTTAAAGGGCAGGTTAATGGGCCGGCCGGTGGCAGTGGCGGTGGTGTAGCAGTTAAGTTCACGGGCTCTGCTTTGGTGGCCTGGGGTTCGCCGGCCCAGGTCCTGGGTGTGGACCTACGCACTGATTATCAAGCCATGCTGTGGCAGGCATCCCACATATAAAGTAGAGGAAGATGGGCACGGATGTTACCTCAGGGCCAGGCTTCCTCAGCAAAAAGAGGAGGATTGGTGGTGGATGTTAGCTCAGGGCTAATCTTCCTCAAAAAAAATAAAAAACAAAGGACAGGTAAAACAAAAAGAGAAGAAGAAGTAGAAAAATATGTGACGAAGACTAAATGTCACCCGTAAGTCCAAAATATTTAATTTATGGCTCTTTACAGAAAAATTTTACCAGCCCTGGTCTGTCATTTTCTGTGGTTTCTTTTTTCTTTTAATTGGGAATGATATTTAATTCCATATGCTTTAAACTTTTTAATGTATGAATAGAAGAGTCAAGTTAGCCCTTCAGTCATATTTATCAGACTTCATGTCTTCAAATTGAATATCAAAAGAAATTTTTATACCTTTTATTGAGGTATAATCGATATGTAAAAGCAGCATATATTTAATATATGCAACTTGATGCATTTGGTATACATCTGTGAAACCATCACCACCATCAAGGCCATAAAAATATACATTACTTCCCAAAGATTCCTTCTGCCCCTTTTATTATTTTTGTGTGTTTTTCATGAGAACACTTAACATAAGATCTACCCTATTAGCAAATTTTAAGTATACAATGCAGTATTGTTAACTACAGATACTATGCCATATAGTAGATCTCTAGTACTTATTTATTTGCATAACTAAAATTTTAAATCCTTTGACCATCATCTCCCCCATTTCCCCCTCTCCCCCACCCCTAGGAACCACCATTCTATTCTTTGCTTCTGTCTGTTTTAGATTCCACATATGAGTATGATCATATAGTATTGTCTCACTGTGTCTGTGTCTGTTATTTCACTTTGTGTAATGTCCTCTAGGTCCATCCATGTTGTTGAAATGGCGGGATTTCCTTCTTTTTCAGGGCTGAATCTTATTCCATTATGTATATGTTCTACATTTTTTTATCCATTCATTCTTTGGTGGGCATTTAGGTTGCTTCCATATATTGGCTATTGTGAATAATGCTGCAGTGAACATGGGGGTGCAGGTACCTCCTTGAGATCCTGATTTCAGTTCCTTTGGATAAATACCCAGAAGTAGAATTCCTAGATCATATGGTGGTAGTTTTATTTATAATTTTTTGAGGAATCTCCATGCTGTTTTCATAATGGCTGTACCAGTTTATATTCCCTGCAACAGTGTACCAGGGTTTCCTTTTCTCCACATCATTGCCAATACTTATCTTTTTTAAAAATTTTACTATTAGTCATTCTGTCGGGAACGAGGTGCTAGCTCACTGTGATTTCGATTTGCATCTCCCTGGTTAGTAGTGATGTCAAGCGCCTTTTCATGTACTTCTTGGCTATTTATATGTCCTCTTTGGAGAAATGTTTATTCAGGTCCTTTGCCTGTTTTTCATTTGGGTTATTTGTTTTTTTGTTACTGAGTTGTATGAGTTCCTTACATATTTTGGATATTAACCTTTATCAGAGATGTGGTTTGCACATATTTTCTCCGATTCCATAAGTTATCTTTTAATTTTGTTGGTTGTTTTCTTTGCTGGGCAGAAACTTTTTCATTTGATGCAATCATACTTCTTTATGCTTGCTTCTGTTGCATGTGCTTTTGGTGTCATATCCAAAAACTCATTGCCACAACCAATGTCAGTGAGCTTTTCTCCTATGTTTTCTTGTCAGATTTTTTATGGTTTTCAGGTCTTACATTTAAGTCTTTAATCCATTTTGAGTTGATTTTTGTGTATAGTGTAAGATAAGGATCCAGTTTCATTCTTTTGCATGTGAATATCCAGTTTTCCCAGCACCATTTATTGAAGAGATTTTCCTTTCCCCATTTTATATTCTTGTTATCCTTGTCGAAGATTGTTGACTGTATATGTGAGGCTTTATTTCTGGGCCTCTATTCTGTTCCATTGGTCTCTGTGTCTGTTTTTATGTCAGTACCATACTGTTTTGATTACTATAGCTTTGTAGTATAATTTAAAATCTGGACGTGTGATGCCTCCAGCTTTGTTGTTTTTACTCAAGATTATTTTGGCTATTATGGGTCTTTTGTGGTCCCATATGAATTTTAGGATTATTTTTTTCTATTTCTGTGAAAAATGCCATTAGAATATTGATAGAGATTGCATTGAATCTAGAGATGGCTTTGGATAGTATGGACATTTTAGCAATATTAATTATTCCAATCCATGAACAAGCAGTATCTTTCCATTTGTTTTTGTCTTCAATTTCTTTCATCAATGTCTTATAGTTTTCAATGTACAGATCTTTCACCTACTTCCTTAAATTTATGCCTTAGTATTTTATTGTTTTTGATGCTGTTGTAAATGGGATTGTTTTCTTAACTTCTCTTTCCAATAGTTTGTTATTAGTGTATAGAAACATAACTGATTTTGTATGTTGATTTTGTATTCTGCTACTTATTGTTTATTCTGCTTTTTGGTGGAATCTTTAGGGTTTTCTATATATAAGATCAAGTCATCTGAAAACAGATAATGTTACTTCTTTCTTTACAATTTTGATGCCTTTTCTTTCTTTTCTTGCCTAATTGCTCTGTTTAGGACTTCTAGTATTGTGTGGAATAGAAGTGGTGAGAGTGGGCATTCTTGTCTTGTTCCAGATCTTAGAGGGAAAGCTTCCAGCTTTTCACTGTTGAGTATGATATTATCTATGGACTTGTCATATATGGCCCTTATTAATTTTAGGTACATTTCTTCTATAACTATTTTGCTGAGTTTTTATCATGAAAAGATGTTAAATTTTGTCAAATGTTTTTTCTGATCATATGATTTTTATCCTTCATTCTGTTAATCTGGTGTATCCCATTTGTTAATTGTGTATGTTGAACCATCTTTGCTTCTTGGGCAAATCCCACTTGATCATGGGATATGATCCTTTTAATGTTCTGTTGAATTTGATTTTCTAGTATTTTGTTGAGGATTTTTTCATCTGTGTTCATCAGGGATATTGGCCTGTAATATATTCTTTTCTTGTAGTGTCTTTGTCTGGCTTTGATATCATGGTAGTGCTCACCTTGTAAAATGAGTTTCTAAGTGTTACCTCACCTTTAAGTGTTAGAAAGAGATTGAGAAGAATTGGTGTTAGTTCTTCTTTAAATGTTTGGTGGAATTCACCAGTGAAACCATCTGGTCCTGAGCTTTTCTTTGTTAGGAGGTTTTTGATTACTGGTTCAATATGCTTACTCATTATTGGTCTGTTCAGATTTTCTGTTTCTTCATGATTTGATTTTGGTATCTTGTGTGTTTCTAGGAATTTCTCCATTTCTTCTAGGTTATCCAATTTGTTATAGTAGTCTCTTATGATCCTTTGTATTTCTGTGGTATCAGTAATGTCTCCTCTTTAATTTCTGATTTTATTTATTTTAGTCTTCTTTTTCTTTGTTATTCTAGCTAAAGTTTTGTCAATTTTATCTTTCAAAAACCAATTCTTAGTTTCACTGATATTTTCTGTTGTTTTTCTAGTTTGTATTTTATTTCTGTTTTTGTGTTTATTTTTTCCTTTCTTTTGCTAACTTTGGGCTTTGTTTTTCTTGTAGTTCCTTGAGGTGTCAAGTTAGGTGGTTTTTTTTTTTTTTTTTTTTGAGGAAGATTAGCCCTGAGCTAACTACTGCCAGTCCTCCTCTTTTTGTGCTGAGGAAGCCTGGCCTTGAGCTAACATCCATGCCCATCTTCCTCTACTTATATGCAGGACGCCTGCCACAGTATGGCGTGCCAAGCGGTGCCATGTCCACACCCGGGATCTGAACCAGCAAACCCCGGGCCACTGAGAAGTGGAATGTGAGAACTTAACTGCTGTGCCACTTGGCCGGCCCTCAAGTTAGGTTGTTTATCTGAGATCTTTCTTTTTTCTTGGTGTAGATGTTTATCGCTATAAAGTTCCCTCTTAGAAGTGCCTTGGCTGCATCCTATAAGTTTTGGTATGTTGGGTTTCCATTTTCATTTGTGTCAAGATACTTTTTTATTTGGCTTTTGATTCTTCCTTCTTTTATTGATTTTTAGTTTCATACCATCTAATGGTTGGAAGATACTTGATAGGATTTCAGTCTTCTTAAATTTGTTAAGACTTGTTCTGTGGCTTAACATATGCTGTATCCTGGAGAATGTTCTGTGTACACTTGAATGTATTATACAATTGTTGGGTGGAATGTTCTGTATATGTCTTTTAGGTATTGTTCAAATATGCTGTTTCCTTTTTGATTTTCTATCTGGATGATCTATCTTTTGTTGAAAGAGGAGTATTGAAGTCCCCTACTATTATTGTATTGCTGTCTATTTCTCCCTTTAGTTCTGTTAATATTTGCTTTACACATTTAGGTGCTCTGGGGTTGGATGCATATATGTTTTTAATTATTATATCCTCTTGGTGAATTGACATCTTTATTATTATATAATGACCTTCTTTGTCTCTTGTGACAATTTTTGAAGTAAAGTCTGTTTCGTTGATATAAATATGGCCAGTCCTGTTCTCTTTTGATTATTGTTTGCATGGAATATCTTTCTCTATCCTTTCACGTTGAACCCTTGTGTGTCCTTAAATCTAAAGTGCATCTCTTGGAGACAACATATAGTTTGATCTTGTTTTTTTATCTATTCATCCACTTCACGTCTTGTTTGGAGATTTTAAACCACTTACATTTAAAGTAACTATTGATAGGTAAGGACTTCTGTGCTATTTTGTTGATTGTTTTCTGACTGTTCTATAGTTCCTTTATTCCTCTCTTCCTTTGTAATTTGATGGTTTTTGTGATGTTATGTTTTGCTTTCTTCCTCTTTATTTTGTGTACCAACTACAGGTTTTTTCTTTGTGATTACCATAAGGCTTATATAAAACATCTTATAGTACTGACAGTCTCTTTTAAGCTGATAACTTCAACTGCATACAAAAATTCTACACTTTAGTCTCCTTCCTCCACAGTTTATGTTGTTGATGTCTCAATTTACATCTTATTATATTGTGCACCCATTAGTTTATATTAGTTTACCTTATATATTAGTTTATATTGTATATCCATGGTAGCCATAGTTATTTTTAATATTTTTGGTTTTTATAGTAGAGTTAAAAGTGATTATGTGTGAGCATTACAGTATTAGAGTATTCTGAATTTGAGTATATTCTTAAGTGTTACAGTGAGTTGTATACTTTCCTGTTGTTAATTACTGTCCTTTCATTTCACCTTGAAAAACTCCCTTTAGCATTTCATGTAAGGAGGGTCTAGTGGTGATGAACTCCCTCAGCTTTTATGTGTCTGGGAAAAGTTTTTCTCTCTCCTTCATGTCTGAAGGACAGCTTTGCTGGGTATAGTATATTCTTGGTTGGCAGTTTTCCCCCCCCATCATCCCACTCTCTACTGGCCTGCAAAGTTTCTGCTAAGAAATCTTTTAGTCTTACGGGGTTTCCCTTGTTTGTGACAATTGGCTTTTCTTTGTTGCTTTTAAAATTCTCTGTCTTTGACTTCTGTCAGTTTGATTATAATGTATGTTGGTGAAGCTCTCTTTTTGTTTAATCTGTTTGGGGTTCTTAGGGCTTAAAGGATCTTGATGTTCATTTTCCTCCCCAGATTTGGGGTTTTTCTGTTATTGTTTTTTTAAATAGGCTTTCAGCTTCCTTGTCTTTCTGTGCTCCTTCTGGGAGTTCCATAATGCATATATTGGTCCTTTAATGATGTCCCATAAGTTACACAGACTTTCTGTATTCTTTTTCTTTTTTCTTTTTGTTCTTCTCACTGGGTAATTTCAAATTACCTGTCTTCAAGCTCTCTGATTCTTTCTTCTGCTTGATCCAGCTCTGTTATTGAAGCTGTCTGAATTTTTCACATCAGTCATTTTGTTCATTAGCTCTAAAATTTCTATTTGGTTCTTTTTTATGGTTTCTATTTGTTGAACTTCTCATTTTGTTCATATATTGCTTCCTGATTTTGTTGTCTATCTGTGTTCTTTTGCATCTCACTGAACTTTCAGGCGATTATTTTGAATTCTTTGTCAGGCAGTTTGTAGATCTCCATTTCTCTAAGGTTGGTTACTGGTGCTTTATTTTGTTCTCTTGGTGGTGTCATGTTTCCCTGATTATTCATGATCCTTGTGTCCTTGCATTGGTGTCTGCGCATTTGAAAAAATAAGCACCTCTTCTAGGCCTTACAGACTAGCTTTGTTGAAGAAAGCACTTCTGTAGTCAGTCCGGCCAGAGATTCTGGGCAGGCTTGCTGCTGGAGTCCTTGGGCAGGCTGGCCTGGCTCCTGGGTCTGTGGGAGGGTGGGCCTACTGCCTGGCTCCATGGAAGCTGGCCTGGCACCAGGGTCCACTGGGGTGGGCCTGGAGCCTGAATCTGTCATGTGTGGCCAGGTGCCTGGGTCTTTTGGGGCAGGCCTGGTGTTGAGGTCCACTGGGGAGTGCAGGGGTGCTGGGTTCCGTGGCACAGTGTCTACTCACTTCACTCTCTTTCCCCCACTAGGAGCATATCTCTCTCCATGCTGCACTGTGCAAGCTTGTGGGAGAAGTAATGTGGGTAATGTGAAACTGTCCTTCCTACCCTCTACAGCTTGTCTTTTCTTATTTCTGTGCTACACCCAGGTGCTGTAGTCTCTGACCTGGATTCCTTAGCTCTCATGAAGGTATTTTCCTGCATGGCTGGTAATTCAGATTGATTTTTCTGTGAGAGGACTTGTGCTGGAAACTCCTGTTCGGCCATCTTGCTGGTGTCCCTCTGTCAGTGGTTTCTATCCATTCTGGAGATGCCTGTTTGTCATCTTGTCCCATACTTTTGATGCTCACTCTCCAGAGACTGTGAATTGCTTGTCATTAGGCTAAGGGAATTGGAAAAATTATATGATTTGGTTTTTCTAAAAATTCTGTTGTAATTGTTGGGAATTATCTTTGGGAAAAACGATCATAATGTTAGTTATATATCCCCCTTTTTTTTTTTTAACAGTATAGTCCAACAGTATAGCTCTTTAGAGACTCTAAAGAGTTCTAGAAAAATAGTACAGAAGGAAATGCTGTATTATAAGGCAGGGAAGTGAAATGTTAAAAAGTTTTAAAAGTTAATGTCAGTTCAATTAGGAGTCTAATTTTAGTTTAATGCCATGTTTGTGAGAATTAGGCCCTATCAGCTTTGAAGCATTTCAGAGTCTTCTAAATAACAAAGTTTACTATATTTACATGGCCTTATGGCAAGAGCTGAGTACATGTAATGTTTGGCTTTTTTAAAGTTTTTTTTTCCCTAAAATATCTTACCTATAAAGGAATATGTATGACACATATATTGAGCTTAAGCAATACTAAAATGAATACCCATGGACCCACCACCTTGCTTAGAAGGCCCTATATGCTCCTCCCCAAAAGCTTTCCCCTCTTTCCCTCAAGAGGTAATTAATATCTTGAATTTTGTATTATTTGTTTTTTAAAATACTTTTTCCATATATGTGTGTCTTCTAAACAAGGTATTGTTTAGTTTTTCCTGTGGATTCTTCACTAGTTTTGATGCAATCTTACAGCACCAAGAAATGCTTTATTTTGTAAGAAAGAGATTGGCAGCATATATTCCTCTGCTGCTTGTTAGCAGAAAGGATGGGAGAAGTAGACAAATGAGCGTTGCTTATGCACTCTTTATTAGGGCCAGCAGGTGGCAGTAAGACAACTTAAATTGGGAAGGTTTTGGTGGTTAAGGAGGTTAGAGAATAATAATTGTGCCCAAACTGGATATGAGAATCTGGAGTTTGTGGATTTCTAAGCTCTATATCCACATAGACCTAAGATAAATATAAATACCCTATCTACCGACCCTCAACTTTCAGAAACTTAATTTTTATAACCTTTAGCATGTATATAAAAATGGCATCATGCAGGAGATCCTAGTGGAAGGGGAGCCCCGGCCCAGGGCTGAAAGAAGGTTGGTGCGACCTGGGTCCATTACTGACTTGATGTCATCTGGCCATGTCAGGTTGGATGCCTGTCTCCTGTCTGTCCAAGAGGATGATCTATAAATGCAAAGGATTATTCAACAATCTTAATAGCATAATTGACAGTTTTATGGTTAAGTATTTAAATGAGTGCTGAAATATTTAAGAACTAATATGATTTCTTAAAGACCTTTAATTGCTATGAAAATTAAGCTCTTTTTGCTTCTTATTTTCCTTTTGCCTCACAGCAACACTCTACGAGTCACCCGTTCTGCTGCCCCCAGCACACTGGACAGTTCCAGCACTGCCCCTGCTCAGCTGGGAAAGAAAGGCAAAGAATTTGAATTCTCACAGTTGCCCCTCAAAGTGGAGTTCCTGGAGTGCAGTGCCAAGGGTGGAAGAGGAGACGCTGGCTCTGCTGACATCCAGGACTTGGAGAAGTGGCTGGCTAAAATCGCCTGAGCAGCTGGTCCAAGCACAAGACAGGGATGTGTATGTGTCTGACTGCCAGTTTTGGAAAAGGGTATGGTCGCCTGCAGTTGATAAAGAAGGGGTATAAAACATAGTTAGAAATATTTCCTTGTTCTGGCACAAACTGTTGTTGAAACCAGCTTGGAATTTTTTTAAGTTCTGTTCTCCCTTATTGCTTTCACACTGGTCACTTTTATTTGACTTGTGTGTCTTCCCTTTGTTAAAGTGTATGTAACATCCCTTTAGTGTATGCTTGACATAGGGTCAAGGTCTTTGTGCCATAACAAGTGGACTCCACTTAGGATATTATCATGAGAATATGGTTATCATCTGAAAAGTTTTCTTATCCTCTGTTTCTGTGCTTTGGTCCCTTTTTCCTGGAAACAAACCTGCCTGTGTATGGAATCGGTTGGTTTCCAGTTGCCCCTGGCATTCTTGCGCAGTATGTCATCTTGTCCTTTGTGCCTTCTCAGATTTGTAGGTACAGTTACAGTACGGTCTCCCGACATGTGAAGAAAGGTAGGAGACAGCGAGGCTGTGTTGACAGTGGGTCTGTTCTTCATCAGCTCAATGACTTGTCCACACTCCAGCCTCATAGCACTTAGGTTTCAAAAACATGTCATGAGCTCTTGCAGTCATTCCCAGATGATAGAACTGTAAGTGCTAAATCCCCAGATGCCAAGTCTAGTGTGTTCTAGCAGTCTTCCCTAACTGGGGGCAGATGGGGATTTAGAAGCTCTTCCGTGTTTCTGGAGGGCTGGGGGCTCCTGAGCTATCTTCATGTGCTGTTTGATCTGCCCCTACATTGTACTCTTAGCTAGAATGCTGTGGAACAAATACAAATTGAAAAAAGTTCTCTGTAGATCTTTGAAGTGCTTATTCACTGATGGCTAAAAAAAAGTCTGCCTTTTCAAAGTGGTATGCTTTGCTGTCTTCGTAAACATGGCTTTTATAAATTATTACTACATTTCTTGGTAAATAAAACAACCTGTCTGGCTCCAAGCAATTAAATAGAATGGTATAGGGAGTACAAATGGCAGCATGTGTTAGGATTCAGGCCTGACTCCAAGTTTCTAGGGCCTCAAGATTACATCTTACCCAGGAGCAAACTCTTCTATCCCTACTTCACACACCCAGGGACAAGCCCAACTAAAGCTTAAAAGGAGACGAGGGTGGCTGTGGATAAGTGAGAAGCTAACCCCAACCCCAGAACAGGGTGGTAAGAGCCCGAAGAGGAGAGGCGCAGGGTGCTCTGGGAGCACCAGCAGGGGCACCGAACCTGGCCTTGAGGGATCAGGGAGGGTACAAGAGTGAAACACAGGGCTGATAACGCCCCAGTGAGTATGGTCTCCACGTCTACAGCCCAAGCCTCTGCCTGCTGTCACCCCTTCCTGTAGGTCACTCTGGCTCTGAGTGAGTACTCCAGCTCCCCTCCTCCTTTTGCCCCAAACCCTCAGTCATACACCTTGCTGCGGGTGTATGAAATAAATGCCTGCTGACACGGAGAAGACGTTAGACCTTGACCCTGGCAGGATTCTCATTCAAAAGCCTCATGCTGCTAGTGTTCTTACTGTGCTCTTGCCCTTTCTTTATTAACCAAATAGTAATTTAAGGAAGTAGGTAAGAACAGTGAGCCAGAAATCAAAAAGGAATGTGATGAATGTGACCTGTTCACATCATAGTGGGGGCTCATGTCAGTAAAAATCGGTGGCTTGACACTTCTCTAGAGCTCGACACTTCTCTGAGAGCCTTGTGTTCGCTCAGCTTTTTTGTTTTTTCTGGTTCATAAAGTGTTTTCACTTTATTGGAAGAAGCAATACATCAAAAAAGTGACTGAAGAAGGGGAGCAAGGTTGAATTTTATTCAGGGCCTAAAGATGATCTTCTGAAGCAGGAAAGTTCTGTTTCAAACACTGATTCTCAGATGTTGCTGTGCATCAGAATTGCCTGTGATGCTTGTTAAACAGGTGATCTGAGGACCCTGCTCTGAAACATTCAATTCAGTAGCAGATCTGCTGTGGTCTCAGGGATCTGCATGCTTAACATGTCCTTCACCAGGCCCATGGGGCTCCTAGGATCACGCTCAGAAGCGAGTGGCCTGGAGTAGCACGTGTGCCTTTAGTATGTTGTGTTTTTCTGTCCTTTGGGCCCCAAGCCCTGTGTAGTTTTTCCTGCAGGGTGAAGCAAGCGAGCAGGTTAGAATCCCTCCTGGGCGTGTTCAGCCTTCTTCCCACTCCTGTGCTACGCCCCATTCCTGTAGGTTTGGGCCAGGCTGAGGTCAAGGTGACCAGTCCTTGGGGACTGGGAAGGGGTTTTGATGGGAGGTCAAATGTGTTCTCTACTCTGGTGGTATCCTCTTGTGGCCCTGAAGCCACTCAGCCAAAATCGGCCCATTTCTTTATCAGCTGAGGGGCAAGTGTGTCCAGAGTGCAAAGATGGGTGTCAGCTCATGAGGACCAGCAGACTAAGCCTGACTGTATGTCATAGATGAGGCAGCTGTGGCTTGAAACACCTCCTCCTTGGGAACATGGCAGTGTCTGAACCGCTGTGTGTGTATGGGCACTGAGACCTGCTCCCAGGGCATCTGCCTCCCGATGTGAATGACCCTGCTCCTTGCTAAGGGAGAGGTGCAGGCCACAGTGAGATGCTGTTGTGGAGGGGCAGCTGTGACGCATAAGCCCTGGGCATTCCATTGGTAGATGCTGCCCGCTTCTGGAATGGAATCTTCAAGGCGTGTGGAGCACACATGCAGACCAAGGGTCTAGGCAGACTGCACTGTTCTTTATTCCAGCTTTTTGAAGCCTCTTTTCCATGGGTTCTGGGGCCTTGGTAGCCCCTCCACTGCCAGCACTTGTCAGTTTACTGGGGTCCTAGTTCCTGATCAAAAACAGCTGCTAGTGGTCGGAGTTCCTGGGGTTTGCCACTTCCCTTTTCCCTGGCCTCTGTCAGTGCCTCTGGATTTCCGTGGTCCTGCCATGTGGGAGACGCTTGGCCATGTCCCGTTCACTTGAGATCATTTCAGCCAGAATATTATGCTGCTTTTTTTTTTTAAGGTTTGAGTTTAGCAGAGAATTATCAATATTCAGTGGGTTCATGCCCATTCTCACCTGAAGGATATTAGCAGCAATGAAAATGCTTACCTCCTCCTCCCTCCTCTGTTTCAGCCCTTCACATGAAGAAAGGTGACTACTACACCTGGCTTTTGCATAGGAAGTAACCCCATTTCCTTTTCACTGCTAAAGCCCTAAATTGTTGCTGACTCACGAGAGCCTTGTATGGCGTTCATTCATTCAGAAAACACCAAGCACTGTGCCCGGCTGTGGGAATGCCGAATAAAGCACCATTCCTCCCCGAGATGGATCGTCCCATTCTGAGGTGGAGAAAGGTGGTCTTTCAGCGTGGCGCCCCTGCTCTCCCCTCATCGTGTTAGCCTGAACGCCATCATGGCTGCACTGTGTGGGCCCCAAGGTCAGCTGCCTCAGTGCTGCCCTCACCTTTGCCTTTGCTGTCCTTGCTTTCTTGTGCGGCTGTGCCAGCCATGCAGCCCTGACATGACTGCCACTTCTTCCCATGGCCTGTGACTCAGTGCTTCCTGGGATTCCAGTGTCCCCCTGTGGTCCTTATCATTATGTATGAGGCACTTGGTGTTCTGTTGCCTTAAGATCCTTTTGTTTCAACTGAAATATGCTTTTTTTAAAAAAATTGAGGTTAGCATGGATATCAACGCTCTTTTCTGCACTCTTGGTCACAGCAAAACACAGCTACGGTGATCAGGAAAGCCACCGTGAACAGCATCCCTTGATACCATGCGGGGTCAGGTGGGACATTTACCCATAACTCTGGAATCTTCACATTCACATCTGGGCAGTCCCAACAGTGCTCCCATCGTCTGGCAAGGGAAGGGGCTGCTGGACAGCCGTGCGTGCAAATACCATACACAGATTATTCACTCCCTTTGCTGTGTGAAGTCATCTTGCCCTGAATACCATAATGTTGGGGAATGACCTCTTGTCCTGGAATAGCTTCACTCGGGAGCAGACAAGCATCTGCGCTTTGGCTCTCCGGCCTCTGCCCCTTGACATTCCCTGTACCTCCTCTACCTCACGTTTTAAATCTGGCAGCCAGAAAAGTTAGGCTTAGTGGGCAGGGACATCTATTTCCTGTCCTCCTAATCAGAGATGGTTTCCTTGGGGTGGCAGATTGGAGGGTGTTCTAGAAACTTTAGAACCTTTAAAGGGGAAAGATAGTTAATGAAGTTGAACTTGAAGAACGAGACCTGGCAAACTTGGCTTACTCCACAGCCCCAGGATCCCAGCATTCTCAGGCCAGGGCAGTTCTGTGCCTGATCGTGGCCTTTGTGTCCTCTTTGGATCAGTCCCACAACTCTCCTGACCTTCAGGGCATCTTTTAGTCTGGAGGTGACTGAGACCGGTAGGGACCTCTCAGGGATGTTCTCTAACTGGTGTGGGGTGAAGCTGGAGATAGTATGTGGCAACTTGGTGTTACCTGAAAGGTGATTATGGTTCACCTGAAATTCTTGCCTTGAAATGGCTTTGTGGAAATCAGCAGAAGGAATAGAGATCCAGTCCCTGCACCCACCTTTCCTAACCCCCAGCCATGGCAGTGGAGAGCAGGGATGAGAGCAGATAGCACATCCCCAGGCTCAGTTCTGCCTGGAGTCTCCCTTCCCATCCGCCTTTAGGCAGAGTGGAGATTATGAAACGAGTGTGGATTTAATCTGCTGAGTGTGTTGTATCATCCCCCCTTCCAAGTTGGTGGAGAGCCCAGGTGAGCAGGAGGAAGAAGCAAAGGGCTCTGGGTGGTGGACATACCACCCAGACAAGAGAGGAGAGTCTTCGTGGAGCACGCACTTGAAGAAATCTATTTTTGCACACCCTCTCCCCCCATATATGATCGCACCACTTAGAAACATTAGACAAGAAGCTTTGTGTTGAGAATTAGGACAGTTTATTTGATCAACATGCTGAGTCTTCCACATTTTACACAGTTTTATGTAAAGTCAATGTGCCCATTTATGCCTGCTGAGCCAGTAAGAGATGGAAATGCCACCCTCTGTGCTCGTCATGGCCAATCACTTTTATGGGGATGGGTGAGGGAAAGTGAGGGGAGAAGTTGACACACACCACGTGATACAGGCTGGCCTTCAACGTATGGAGGCTTCCCACCGGAAGGAACCATCAAAACCCCACTGGAAGGAAAAACCATGCCCTGCCAGGAAGGTCAGCCACACAGGGGCCTGGCATCCAGGGAGTTTACACATTGAGAGCCCAAGGCTTTGGAACACCTACATAGTTCATTTCAAACAAAAATATAAGGGTGCCCTGGTCTGTGGGGTGCCCACAACAATCAGAACGGACTTGGGGAGGGGCCCTCCTCTGCAATGGAGGAGCCTGAAATGTATGTGGATTCTTTCCCGGCTCACTCAGACACGCTGGACAGAATCTTAGGTCCTAACCAGAGCAGAGATGGTCTGAGGAGCACCCATGCACAGCAGCCCTTTATGTGCAAGTGCACAGTCACATTTGACACACAGGTCAGCGACGGATGAAGAAGGGAAACCCTGGTTCTCACTGCTTCCAACTTGCTGGGTGATCATAAGCAAGTCACCCCTCTCTGTCTTGGTTTTCCTGCCTGTGGAACAGGAAGGGTTATGAGACCTCTGCCTCACACTGCTGTAGCCAGGTGACAATGCCTCACATTCTTGGGGGAGAGGTAGTTTGGAAACTAGTGAGCACACAACCCTGCCTGGTCGATGCACACAGACATACTTCTGTTCAGCCGCCCCTCATGTGGCTCAGATACGCCTCAGTCCTTGGCTACCTGTCTCACATCCTGACATCCTCACCTGCCTTCCACTGTGTGCAGGAAAGAGGTTGCTCTGCCTGCCGGACACCGAAGCCAGCGGTGCCATTACTGTCACACCTGGTATTAGAGGGCAGGGGCTCCCAGCACTAGCTGGCCACCGGGAGGACAGAGACGCGCTCAAGTTGTGTCTGCACCCTTAGCTACCACCATTCAATCCTTGTTTCTGTTGCCTGAGATGCCTGAACTGATCTGGCCATTGCTCCTTGGACCTGGGAATATTACAGAATGTTTGAGGATGCTGACAGGAAAAGAGTGGTGACAGTCATCACAGGGAGGCCTCTGACCAAAAGAAACTAGCTTATAATCACCAAGCCTGCTAACCTTGGACTACACAACTGCAGGTCGAGCCCTCCCGCTGCTGACGGCACACGTTCTTCTGGCACTTGTATGCATTTATAAGTATGCGGTCTGCTTTTTCCATCTTATGCTCAATTTTTCAGATGCTTGCAAAACAGGAGCTTTATTGACAGGTTTTCTTTGAGATCCCCAAAGACAAAAAGAGGACCTAAAGATGACCCTGCTCCTCTCCCAGGTTAGGGTAGTCTTTGGGGAGAGGCTCTGAACTACTGGCTAAATTGAGGTCATTTCCTAAAAAGAATTCCCTCACTTGGCCTTGTGCAAGGCCATATGGATTCAGCAAAAATGTTCTACCCTCACTGGGGATGCTGAGGCAATTTCATGACATCTTCTTCAAAGGAACCTGGTCATTTTATCATTGAGCCTTAAATCTGAGTCAAGATCCCACCTACAAGCAAGAGGACAGTGGTGGTACCTGTTCAAAACGAGAGCCAAGGAACCAGTGTGCTTAGGTCTGACTGCCCTAACAGACCCCAAAAATGAGGGGTGGAAATCAGGCCTGCGGAAAAGAGGGTCATGGAATAGCAGGGCACCACTGAGATGGGAGGACGAGAGGAGGCAACTGCCCACACCTGCAGAGGCCCTGGGGCTGGGGAGAGCCTGGACTCGAGAGAAGAAGATGTGTGCATGCTAAGAAAGGCAGGGCTCACCGAGGCCATGTCAAGCCAAACGATATCTACTGTGTCTCTTACTGCTCTAGGCTGGAAAAAAAGTTCACGGTGCCTTCACATATGAGAAGGGAGCTGAGTTTCTACTTATTTTTTTACAGGAATGTTTTAAGAAAAGCTACTCTTTAGTACCAAGAAAATAAAAATCCACCATACATTCATTCACTGGGATCTAATGCAGATCCCTGTAAATGGGGCGTCCCAGAGGCCACAAGCAATGGCCCTCATGCCAACCAGACCAGATGCTGGAACATGGACTCCTGTAAGTTCTCCCGAGGTAAGTAAGCACTCTTCCAACAAGCACCACTTGGGGGTGTGCCATGGTGGGGGATACTGGCCCACATGGGCGTGCACACCCGTGCATATAAGTACATAGAGAGAGAAATGGTGCACATATTCCTGTGGGCTATTTTTGCCTGTAGTTTAACACATCTATGTATTATTTTATTGATGGCAAGACAATCACAAGTTTTTTGGACAATATTAAGTATTTCTTATTTCAACACGTTGCAGTACTTTTGAATTTCCAAAACTGTTACCACAATGCAAGCTCCAAATTGAGAGCAGGGAAAACAAGAATATACATTGAGCACATGTATCTCTGTGAGAATGTGTGTGGAAGGTGTGTACACAAGTCTATCTCTATATATAATTCTGTACACACATATAAAAACTAAACACGCGACATTGGAATTATGTTCGTACATTGGTCTTTGCCTTCTGGAAGAGGAGCTGCGTGGGACTCTGGCTTCCTCTTTTCTTCACCTGAAGGTGAATTCCTCTCTAAGGATCAGCTCTGAGGTCTAGTCTCCTTAGCTGACAGTGTGTGACAGGCCCACTGGACAAGGATCAGAGAGTCCTGCCAGGTTCTGATGCAGTTACTGGTTGCCATTTTGGATTCATCTCTGAGAAGTTCCAAGATTCACTGCGATGACTTGTTGGAGCCCTGTTTTGTGGAGGAATTCACCTCCTACCACACCCAGATGGTCATTTAGCTCACTTAAGACATGCCCAACAGTGGCCTGGAGGAAGAGTCAAAGCCAGCTTGGAGGGTGGGGTTTATCATTTTCCACCAGAGTTGGTGCCCACCGCCTGGCTTTGTGCAGGCTCAGGGTTGGTGAGTCTGGGTCTATTTGGAATGGGGGCCACGTGGGTTATATCACTTAGTGAGAAGAGAGAGCTCTCTTCAGAGAATTTACAGGTCTTCGGGACTAAGCCCTTCTCAGAAATGAGTCAAAAATGGCAAGAATGGCTCTCTGGGCAGCCTTCTGGAGACCTCACCTCAGCCCGACCCTCAGGCAACCAGTGCTGATACAGTGTCCACAAAGGTATGTGCACAAACATTTCAACTGCACTCTACCAGTGGGGTGAAAACACATCAAGAAGTCAGCTTTTCCAGAACAGCACTCAACAGTATCAGCAACCGAGGATCTGAGAACATGCATCTTCAAGGTGGCGGTTCTGCAGACAACCCTCCCTTCCCCACTCACAGACAGACTAATACCATGGGATACAAGCTCCGGCTTCCCTGATGGCCAAAGAGGAGGGTTTCAGGGGGGCCCACACTGAGTTTCTTTTTGCCCTTCCCTTAGATTCAACCAAGACATGTGTTCTGATCACTGGGCAGGTTGGTTAAAACATATTCAGAACTATGCATGGTGCCCCAAGTCTATAAACCACACAGTGACACAGCCTACAGCACCCCGTCCTTCCTTCTGATGACCTCTTACACAGCCAATCACTGGGCGGACCACAGAGCACACAAGGTTGCCTGTGGCAAGTGCCTCCCCCTTCGAGGCTTTTCAGGGATGGGAAAGGAGAGGCAAAAATAATTCCAATGTGGCCTGCGGCTGGGCTCCCTACAGGCCACAAGGCCTTAATTTGAGCTCAGGGCCCTGGCTGATGTCCCACTCTGGCCGAGGAAGGACAGACAGAGCTGCCTCTGCAGAGGCTGTGTTGTTCCATCAGCGTCTGATTTAAGCAGGTTGGTAGGGCCTCTTTGGTGGGGCCTGCTTGGTCGGGGCCAGATGGCCCAGGATTGGAGCCAAATTAAGCTGCCCAGTTAATTGTTTTAATTTACGGGGCTGGAGATGGGAGGAGGGCAGAGGTGACGAAGAGTTTAAAGAGGACGGGAAGGAGGAGGTGTGTGGGAAAGGTTCTCTATAAGTTTACAAATATACAAAAACAAAAAAGCACATCTTTCAAATAAAAATGACTACATTTTTATCTGGCAAAAAGTTGTATACACATGATTTAAATTTTTTTTTAAATTTTAACAGTTTTTGGCAATCTTAATAAAGTACAATATATTACAACCAAACCAAAAAATAGTTGTTTAAGTAACAGCTGTTAAGAGTGACGTGATCCCTGATGCCCAGCCTCCCTCCCCACCCACCCTACTCCTAGAGACAGAGAGAAAAGAAAAGTCCTCCCCTCTTGATAAGCTCATTTCCCACCCCCCTTAGGAAGCTAACCAATAGGAAGCAACACAACAAGCGAGTAGTGTCGAAGGAAGCCGGCAGGTCCGGCTGCATTAGCAGGAGCAGCCGCCCTCACTGGCCGGGGGCTCCTGGGGTTTGTCCAGCTTGATGTCGATCACTGCGAGGGGCTGGGCTAAGGAAGACGACTCTCACGGAGAGGCTGCCACCCCAGCTCACGCCCCTATGCACCCCTCAGCTGCCCTGTGCGGCCCCTCTGTCCCTCCGCAAACACCCAGGGACTCGGCTCTCTGCTTGCCTTGGGGAGCAAGGATGCAGGGTCACCAGTTCCCACTCCTCCTCTTTCTTGACCCTCCCACACACCTCACCCCTAGCCACTCAAAGCCAAGCTTGTCCTGGGCTATGGGACAACCATCTAAACACAGGCGGGACAGACCCTTTCTCAGAAGCTTCCTGGTGACAGGTGGTGGAATGCCGGCTCCCAGCCGAGGCCTCGGCCTGCTGCCTGTCAGCCCCACTCCAAAGTGCACTGGAGGTGGAGAGCTGGCTGGCCAACTCAAAGCACAGGGCTCCATGGGCCTTGCCCTAGTCAGCCACAGCAACATCGACGCCTCAAGCTGTCAGTCAAGAGTGCGTCACTTAGACCTGAGGTTGCCGCCGTTGAGAAGCCACATCCCTGGGCAGGGCCTCAGCACAGTCCCTCCGCGCCCTTTCCATTGGTGCCCTGGGACTGTGGGCTGGAGAAGCACCAATCAGAACCACCAGGGGAGGGGAGCAGGTTCAAAACACACAGCCAGGCTGCCCTCCCCAGACTGAAAACCCTCTCATGCCAGGCCTGATCACAGCTGAGGATGCACAGAAGGGCTCCTCCTGGGTGGGTTTGTGGCGTGCTATGGGGCTGGGTGGGGCGGTGGGGAGGGGGGAGATTCTTTCGACTTTAAGTCCCATAAAAAGCTGCGCTTCTCTTAAAGGTCACGTTTCCCGCCTGGTCACTTTCTGGCCTCTCAGCCATGGCGTATATGTTGAGATGACTTGTCTCTGACTTTTCCTTGTTTTCGTACATTTATGTTCACTACACCTCAATCTTCTTATGTGTGCGTGTACACACACGTGCATTTTTACCTTGTTTTGTGTGCATGTGTGTGAGTATAGACATAAATGCATTTTTAATAACATGGCAGCATATAAATAAACTAGTAAATACATAATAAACGCCTGCCTTCCTTTCCACTGGGCGAACCGGAACACCTCTCTGAACCTCAACCTCAGCTTCTGGTGTTGCCTGAGGTTTGGGGTGGACTGTGTGGGTGGCGTGCAGACCCTGCCCCACAGAGCTGTGGGGAGCTCAGGGCTGTGCAGGGCTGGGCCAGGGGAGCCGGCAGGACCGGGGAGGAGCACCCACTGGGGGAGTCTCGTGTAGAGTAGGCTGAACCAGGCTGAAATCATATCTCAGTGTCTAGAAGCCCTCCCTTCGGTGGAGAGTCTGCCTGTCCCCATGACATGCAAGGCGGCGGTCACCGTAAAGAAGGGCGGAGTTACTATTTCTCACTCCCTGCCCCACACCATCACTCCCTACACATCCCTCTGGTGTCCCACACTGTTTTGGAAGAAGCAGCTTAGATGGTTTGAGCTGGATGGGACTCAAAGCCCCTGGAGTTCAGCCTCACCCCTGCACAGAAGAGGCCCCACAACCACCCCCATCAGCAGGGAAGGCCGGGCTAGGGGCAGGTGAGGCCGCTGTTCTGAAATACTAAGTGAACCAGCTGACAGATAAGTGACTTCTCCAGCACATCTTTCACCCACTCGTCAAAGAAAAGGATACTCCCTTCTTTGCTTTTCTCCTGGACATTCTCCATTCCAGGCAGAGCCGATGCCACGCGTCGGAAGAGCTGGAGAGGGTGAGATGCAGCATGAGCCCCTGCGCCTGTCCCTCCTCCCTGTCTCCACCCTCTCACTCCTCCCATCCTGACCTTGGACTTCACCCTCCTGTCTGTTCTGCTGACCGTGCCCTGGGGGGCACAGGCCGCACCCAACTTCTCTCTCCCACCCCTAGCGCCACCTACAGCGTTGGGTCCTGGCAGGCCTCTCACCCCGGCAGGCTCTCCACGGGGTCACGAAGGGCTGAGCGTGGGCTATGGTGACTGCAAGGGACCTAGCCCAGTGCAGAAACTGATCTAAGCCCTGGGAGACAAGCGCTTAAGTGAGCTTCTGTCCCACTGCCTATGTGGGGACCAGGTGTGGGGAACTGACTTTCAACCGGCCCTTGAGACAAATGACCTCTGCACAGGGAGTCCTGCAAGTCCACGGGCATTGAGGCAATGGGGTGCCACACAGCCAGGGCCACACAGTCAGAGTGGAGAGACTTTAATTAGAGAATAAGGTCATGAGAGTGCGAACGTGATGTTGTGGGTTTGTTGGGGTGTGGGTGTGAGTGTGATGTGTATACTGAGTATAGAGGTGCGTGTATAGACTATGTACGGTGTGTGTGTGGATGTGGATGTGTGGTGTCAGTGTGTGTGTGAATTTGTGCAAACACGTTGAGGAAGGTATGTGTACTGTGTGGGGTTTCTGTGCGTGTAAGTCTATGTAAGCACATGGGGAGAACTCTGTGGTGTGTGTGTGCTCTGGGGCAGCCATGGGCGGGGTGTCAGGTGGGGTGCTGGCAGACATGGAACCTAGGAGGTGACAACAAGTACAAGGAACCCGAAGATTGTGCATGTTGCCGCCTCCCCACAAACACCAATTGCAGGATCTCAGTGGGCTCTGGGCTTGTAAGTTCTCTACTGTGCGGGCCCTCCGAGGACAGGATGAGTCTTATTCACGGCCTCACCCAGAGCCCAGCCCTATCAGAGCACCCAGGCTCAGCGACAGGGCCAGAGGCAGTGAGGGTCCGAACAGGGAATTTGCTGGTGGGTGGGCTGTAGAGGGGACTCTGGAGTGGGGCAGGCAAAAGTGGCTGAGGGTGCAGAGGGCCTGGTCACTCCTCCTGGGCTTTCCTTCACGGCCTTGCCCCAGGCAGCCCCATTCTCACTGTCAAAATGGTCACAGCCTCTGCCGAGGGCCAAAGTGCCGGTTGGAAGGAAGCTCTTGGGGTCACACATGGATCTCTGAGAGCAGATATGATCATGTTTAGATGCCAGGAGTCTGCACTGCATGAGACTCCTTCTCTGAACCGCCCAGGTGTGACCTGACCACATTTAACTCCTGCTGAGACCATCGCCTGGCTTCCAGAGCACTCTAGAAAGGGAAACATCAGCATCTCCCTGACCCTGACCCTGGGGCAGAGGCTCCCTGCCCTGTGGATGTCCTGGCAGTGCCTCTGCTCTCCTGTCCCCCGTGACTTTCCATGAGGGCTGCAGAGAGCAGCAGCCCAGTGTCTCCTGCATGCCTCCGGGGAGGGGCAGCTCCCTCCTCCAGTAGACACCATGGCAGCCCCAGCCTTATACTGCAGGAGCCTGGGAAGGGGGTGGGAGTGAATGGAGCCATGTTGAGGGCACTCCAATTGGGGCGGGGACACTGAGTCCTGGGAGCTTCCGGGCCTTCCACTGTCTCCTCCTGCTCTTCTGCCACCTTCCCCACTGCCACCAGCACTGCCACGTGGGGTGAGCCATCCCTACACTCAGGCCATCTGCTGCACAGGCAGCTCATCAAGTGTTCTAGGGCACCTCTGGGGCGGCAGGGCAGAAGCGACGCGCAGCCAAGCCATGCTCCTCACTCAGCGTCCCCTTCCCATGCCACAGGCACTTTCGCTCATGCTGTTGCCCTTGCCTGAATGTCCTTCCTCCTCATCCCTTCGCCAAGTCATCTCTTCCTTGAAGGCAGGGGTTCCTAACCTTTTTGACCCAAAGACCCCTTCGGCAGTCTGGTGAAGCCTATGGACTCTTTTCAAGTGTGTAAGATCAATGACACAGAAGCATAAAGGAAACCATTCAGCCTCGAAACACACTTCTAAAATCTTTAAAGACACAAAGTGTGATGGAGCAGCATTCGTGCTTCCTTATGAACACGTTAAACAGCAAGAGCTAGCAGTCGGCCTAATGACCACTGTGATGCCGAGGGAGGGACACGTGTCAAGTTCAAGCAGCCTGGAAGCACTGTGAGATGATGAGCAAACTGCTGAGATTTCTATCGTGATAAACCCCAGGCGCTGCGCCTAGCACGGAGGCTCGCGGCCCACACTCATGGCTAAAAGCAACGCTAGAGATCGGTTAGAGGTTAGTGAAGACAAAGGCGTAGACCTTTCCAACCCAAGCTGCTGACTTGCTGAATTCCGTTCAGGGACTCCCTGGGGGTCTGTGGACCCAGAAGTCCCCCTGCTCTGGGCTCAGCACGAGCCCCACCTCTCCACCACTCCTCTGACGATTTTGGTTCACTAGGTCTCTCCCTCCTGCGAGCTCCAACCGCACCACGAGTGGGCTCTTTTCTCGAAGCCAGCCTGGCCCTCCACAGCCCTGAGCACTTGCCAAGCACAAGGCACGAACCCCAAAATGCTGATCAGATTGAGCTGCCTGCACCCCAATCCCAGTGAGGGAAGATGCTGGGGAAATGCTGCCCTCTCAGCCACCTGGAAGTGGGTGGCTGGATGCTGACAGCATACGGCAGGGCCACGTGAGGGGTTGCTGTGTGGTGGCTAATGATGACGTTCTCTGACCACCCCCTGAGGGTGGGTGTTCCCTCTCTCTTGCATGCTTTACCAGCTCTGGAGGTTTGTTCCTCAGTACATAGGTTTGTGGGTGCTCTGGTTGGCTGCCCCAACTCAGTCACCAGCCCCTCAGCGCACGGCAAGGCTGAGCCCGTGGGTGACCATGCTGGAAGCCACGTGTGGCCGAGCTGGGCCAGGGGTCAGCACCAGGTGCCTCCTACCTGCTTCACGTTGTAACCAGTCTTTGCGCTGGTCTCGATGAACATGACGCTCAGTTCTTTGGCGCGCTGCTCCCCCTCCTCGATGGTTATCTGCCTGCAGATGAGGGAAGAGGGGAGAATCAGCCCCTGGTGGAGGTGGAGGGAGCAGCCCGAGATGAGGAGGGCCCGCCCAGCAGGGCAAGGGAGCTGACCAGGCCCCTCAGTCAGCCCTGAGGACAGGGCTCTGACCCCGGGGCTCCCTCCAGGATGAAGGGGGCACAGGGCACAGCAGGACACCAGCTCCTTTCCCTATTCCTTCTGTAGCAGCTTCCAGTTTAGCAGAAGGCCCACACCTGCCTTTCCCAATAGTCGCCACGGCCAAGCCTACACTTGTACAGCGCTTTGAGCCACGTACTGCCTCTGGGTGGTATCATCAGTCTCATTTTCCAAAGGAGAAAATGGTTAAGGTTAAGTGACTGCCCCAAGTCACCTACTTAGCAAAGGAGCTGGGCTTTGAGCCCCATTTTCTTCACTTCAAGGACAGGATTCTAATAGAGCAGGCTCTAAATCAGGTTACTCCTGAAAAGGTCAGAGTACATTTCAGGAAGCCACAGTCCATGACCTGCTGCTTTCTCTGGCCAAGCTGGGTCCCATGAGATGAGTGGATAAATGTATGTAAGCAGCACCTCAGTCAGCCCCGTGCCCTGGAAGCACCACACCCAGACACAGCGATGGACCAGAAAATTGTGCATTTTCACACCTGGGCTCCAGGACCTTCACATCCATACTGACACGGTGCAGGCACTTCACAGTGGCAGAGACACAAAGCACAAGCAGAGGCCGGTGGGAGCCCGAGGGACTGCTGTGTCTGCAGCTGTGCTGTGCCGTGGCCGAGCTCCAGATCATGCACTGCTGGAACGGGCCAGGCGCACAGGGCTCCATGCAGACTGCGCACAGAGGAGTGCCCCTGCCAGCCACAGAAGGTGCGGCTTCAGAGATGAGACTCCTGTAGGCAGGCAGGGGCCTACCAGGTGCTTTGGCTACCTCCAGTGCACCCAGGGGGCCTTTCCCAGATGCATGGGGACAGGTCAGAGTGCTCACCACCCACACATCCCAGAACTCCTTGTCCAGGAGGAGCTGTAGAGACACAGAGGGCGGGCCTGGCTGGCCAGCCCCTGCACCTCCGTGATGGCGCACCTACCTCTTGTCAGCCAGGTCCGTCTTGTTGCCCACCAGCATGATGATGACGTCGCTGCCCCTCTCTGTCCTGACGTCATCAATCCACTTAGAGGTCTGCTGGAAGGAGTTGAGATCTGGAGGTGGAAAGGAGGGATAAAACTGGGAGTGAGCACCAGCCGGGTGGGAGAGGGGAAAGGTGGGAAGGGCTGTGAGCCCAGGAGCAGGAGGGAGGGAGGTAGTGCGCGCTCAGACAGCTGGGTGGGGTGGGAGCACAGGCCACACAGACCAGTGGGTCTGGGTCTTCCAGAGGAGGCCCACGTGTGTTTGTGGAGCTGCTGCCTGGGGGCCTGGAGAGACCCTCGCCTTTGCTGAGCCACCCTCTGGGGACAGAAGTCACCCCCACCTGGAAGCTCACTGTGTCATGATTTGCTGCATGGACCAGTGGTTTTAGGGGCCCACCTGAGGGGCCGAGCTCACTTTGGAGGCTCAGAGCAGAGAGGGGAGCAGAGAGGGAAGTGGGTGCACTGGACTCAGCTGAGCCTGGAAACAGTGGGGGGGCTGCCTACAGCAGCCCCTGGGAGGGGAGGGCTCTCCAGAGTGGCCTCCCACTGAGCGGAGTTCAGCGGGGCTCAAGAAAGGTCAGAGGGGTTTCTGAAGAGAACCCTCAGGCCCTGCAAGTAAGACAGGGGCAAAGGCGGCGAGAGGAGCAGAAAAAAGCAGGAGAGGCCTGGCCATTTCGGGGCAGCCCTCTCCTCAGTCAGAAGACGGGACAGACCTGCACAGCAGTCGCTGCAGGATGAGGCCCACCACGCAGCAGCCTGCACGTCCGAGGGAGGGGAGGCGGTCTGTCCTGGGAAGCCTGCTTCCTGTAGCCTGATCTCCCTTCTGCTCAGCATCAGGCACAGGAGGCCAGGCCCAGAGGGGCCCAGCTCCTACCTGCACTCAGGTGTGCAGGGAGCGTGCAGTCATGAAGAGGAGGTGGGCAGAGCCAGGGGCAGCAGGCAGGGGCAGTGCCGGGGTATCCACCTACCACAGGCATGACTGCGGCCCACGGGCTTACGGGTGTGTTCCATTATACCTGCCTGGGCAGCTGGGGCTCTGCACCAGGCCCTGCCTCCTTACCCCCCAGCCCCACAGGCCTCCCTCAGGGCTGTGTAGTTGCTCTCAAGAGCAGCCGCTTTCCAAAGAGCCACAGTGTGTGAGAAGAGCAGTTCACCCACAGCTCTGCCAGACCCACCTGACCTCCCCTCCCAGGGAGCCCTGTACAGAGCTGGGATGCCAGCTGACAAAACCATGGCTGCCAGGTCAAGGTTGGCCCAGGGACCAGCATCTTCACCCATCCTGACACAGAGACACAAAGAAGTCACTCTGTAGAGATCTTTCTAGTAGCCAGGGCCAGGGAGTACACAGAAGGGCTGGGAGAAGGGCCAGCCTTGTGAGTCTGTGCTCTCCTCTACCCAGACCCCTGCCCTGAGCAGGACCAACTCAGTCCTGTACACCAGTGCCTGCCACAGAAGGATGGGGAAGGGGGAAAACACGACAGTGTTCAAAGGCAGCTCACCTCCCACCCCCGAGCACCTGCCTTCCTGCATTCAGAGGACAAGTACATGAGCGCGTATGCGCGCACACACACACACTGAGGCTGCAGCCTGGAGACCCTGGGAGCCGCCCAGGACCCTCACTCACTTGTGATGTCGTACACCACCACGGCCACTGTGGAGTCCCGGATGTAGCTGGGGATCAGGCTGCGGAATCGCTCCTGGCCCGCTGTGTCCCAGAGCTGCAGCCGCACCTGTTGTAGGGAGGGCAGGGCGTCAGCAGGGGCAGTGAGATCCTTGTGGTGGGAGTGGGCCTTGGGGCGGGGGGGGGGGGGGGGGGCGCGGCCCCCCCCCCCGGGGGGGGGGTGGGGGGGGGGGCGGCCCCCCCCCCCCCCCCCTGGCCCACAGGATGAC